>NC_090878.1:22353296-22360796 GCF_036669935.1 Montipora foliosa
AAGACGACGGCTAGACTTCGTTGACTCAGATTTACAGATCGAAAGCATTAATCTTTTCTTCTTTGTTTCAGGACTTTTATTCATTTAACTTGAAATTTTCTTCTTCGATGTTTTAATATATTTAGAACCAGTTGCTCAGTCAGTTAAGCATCGGGCTATCACGCGGGAGGTCGCAGGTTCAAAACCCGGCCAAATCAACTCTCAGGATTTTAAAATAACTGAGGAGAAAGTGCTGCCTTTGTAATTTCATCTGCAAGTGGTTAGACTTTCAATTCTTCTCGGACAAGGACTATAAACCGTAGGCCCTGTCTCACAGATATCTTTTATGTTCATAAGTTCCCTGTGGGACGCTAAAGAACCCAAGTACTATTCGAGAAGAGTAGGGGATAAAGTCCTCGGTGTTTTGGCAGTCGTGGTCTCTCCAGCACAAGCGGCCGGCTTGGCAGTGATGTCTCTAAAAAGGTTTGCGGTGTATGAGGCCACCTAAGCAGAAACAGCCACAAGTCAAAAAGGGACTTTGCCGAGTTCTGGAACATGTAGATGTAGATGTAGATGTCAAAACACTGTTCTTGCTGTAAGAGCTAGTTGATCACATCTGAGCCGCAAGGAATGTATTTGAGAAATCGTTACTGACACAGTGATTGTACGCTTATGATTTATAATTAATTCGTAATGTTGTATAGTGCTTCCTATTCTTACCTTTTAATATTTCTGTAAATTATGTAAATAGCTTTCTTTTTCTTTTAAAGTTAAATAAAATTTAAATTATTTTACCATCAAAAAATAATAATAAAATAATAATAATAATAATAATAATAATAATAATAATAATAATTTATTATTAATATTATTATTAATATTAATACAACAATAATAATAATAATAAAAATAATAATAATAATCATAAGAAACTGTAGCAAACACTGCTAAGAGTGCTCAATACACGTTTGTGTAGAGCGGTGTATAGAATTAAATGACTAAATGAAAATACACAAGATTCCCTGCGACTCTGAGTTTCGTGCGTACACACTCATCAGGCAGATTTAATGAAGAACAGACTTATTAGCTAGCTATATATGCATATTTACGATGAGTAGAACAATGGGGTCCTGATTACAATGGATGAGAAGGGCGGAACTGGGGGTGTGGTGTAAGACTGGCTGAGCTAAAACAAGCGCAATACAATAGCTATTGTGTAGGATAAGCCTTAATTGTTCTTGAGATAAAACTTGTTTTCATGTCGGCATTTAAATAAAAGCTCGGATCGTTTGTTCAGTAGATTGTTGTTGCTGCGTTTAATTATATGAAGTTTTTCTGCTAAGCATAAATCGCATCTTTTGCTTGAATTGTGATAGGGACGGGCTCTTGCAATGATAGACCATGTAGTTGTGAAGTTTGTGTTGCTGTCTTTGAGTTGCCACATGTATTTTGATAATTCAGTGCTATTAGAAAGTTTCCTGTGGGTGAATGTTGACTTGTGTTGAGTGTATCTTTGTTTAAAAGTTCCTTCAGTCAATCCGATGTAGTTCTTGGTAGTGGTTTGATTGGCTGTCGTGGAAGCTATTTGTGCATTATAGATCAGGCTGGTGGTTAAGCATTTATTGTCGAGAGGGCAATTTTTTTGGGATCTGCAGTTACATAGTTTGTCGCTATTGTCGTTGATGTTGTTATTTGATAAGATCTTCTTGTTATGCTTGTTTATTATGGCTCCCATATTCTCCATACAGCTGTAACCTACTTTGATGTTGTTCATGTTGAAAAGGGTGTGATACTTGTGTTGTCGAGGAAAGTGTTTAGATACGAGCTTAAGGAAGGTTTTGCCGATGATAGTCTTCACGCTGCTGTTAAAAGGGGGATTATACCAGACAATGTTACGCTTGCGGCTTCTCCTTGGTCGATCATTTTGTCTGTGTTTGTTGTAGGAAAGGCTTGCTGTGTATACACTGGATTTGAGGGCGTCGTCATAGGTAGTCTAAGCTTTGTTGAATTCCTCTTCGTTGCAGGAAATGTCAGAGATTCTACGGTTGATGGAGTCGGGTAGCTGCTTGGTGATGTTGGGAGGGTGGTTGGATTTAACGTTAATATATAGAGGGTGGTCGTTAGGCTTTCTGTAGGGATAATACCTTCCGTTGTTGAGGTTGAGTGTGACATCGAGGAAGTTGACGATCTTGAGGTTAGTTTGGATTGTGATGTTCAGTCCATGAGTTTTAAAATGCCTTGTAATGTTCTTTCTTATTCTGTCTGCCTGTGGTCCAGTGGTGTTTTTGAATACTGCCAGCCCGTCGTCTCTATAAATTCCGATGTTTTCTTTTCCGTAAGTGCTACCTAAGCCGTCTAGGATGAACAGGCCAACAAGCTCACAAACCTCCGCGCCGTCATAACTGCCCATTGTAACGTCAAAAGAGCTGTTGTCTTTTTTAATCCACGCATTGCCATTGTTGAAGAGTAGCGATTTTCTTGAGTGCATGATTATGTCGATATCGCTGTCCGGTATGTTAGTGTACTGTTTGGCGAAGTTAATAGAGTCTGTTAGTAACTTCTCTGTGATGGAAGGGTAGAAACTTTCTATGTCGAAGACGACGAAAGTGTGTCGATTCTTGTTAGGGATGTCGGAATACCAGTTGATGACAGAGGCTGAATTTTTCCATTGGTTGAGACCGGTTTTTTGTCTGACAGTGGTGTTATTGTTCTCAAGTATCACCTTGCTAATGCGTCCTATCTCACTTTTGGCTGGGTTAATGAGGCGGCACGTGGGCTTGTTTACGAAGTTGTCTTTGTGATCTTTTAAGGTGATGAAGGATTGACGTTCCGCCATGCGTTCAACTCTGTCGTCGATGAGGAGGTTAGATGCGATGTTTTTAGCTTCGTTGTTAATGCGGCGAATTGTGTTAGTGTTAGCTTTTTTATAGGTAGATGTTAGGATGTCCATCAGTAGTTTGTCGTGCGTAGGCTTGTCGACCTCGTAGAAGTTAGTTGTTTTATCAGCAGGGATGAAAGCTTTAGTAGAACTGTTGATTTTTCTGATATCTTGTTGGAGTTGGTCTTGAAATTTGTTGTGTTGGTTTCTAAATTCGACGTTCTTGATCATGTCGTACAGGTCGGATTCGAAGTTAACGAAACCAACAACTATGGATTCAGATCAAGAAAATGCCCGCCCCATAATGATGACCTCAGCAACTTCGAATCCGACCTGTACGACATGATCAAGAACGTCGAATTTAGAAACCAACACAACAAATTTCAAGACCAACTCCAACAAGATATCAGAAAAATCAACAGTTCTACTAAAGCTTTCATCCCTGCTGATAAAACAACTAACTTCTACGAGGTCGACAAGCCTACGCACGACAAACTACTGATGAACATCCTAACATCTACCTATAAAAAAGCTAACACTAACACAATCCGCAGCATTAACAACGAAGCTAAAAACATCGCATCTAACCTCCTCATCGACGACAGAGTTGAACGCATGGCGGAACGTCAATCCTTCATCACCTTAAAAGATCACAAAGACAACTTCGCAAACAAGCCCACGTGCCGTCTCATTAACCCAGCCGAAAGCGAGATAGGACGCATTAGCAAGGTAATACTTAAGAACATTAACACCACTGTCAGACAAAAAACCGGTCTCAACCAATGGAAAAATTCAGCCTCTGTCATCAACTGGTATTCCGACATCCCTAACAAGAATCGACACACTTTCGTCGTCTTCGACATAGAAAGTTTCTACCCTTCCATCACAGAGAAGTTACTAACAGACTCTATTAACTTCGCCAAACAGTACACTAACATACCGGACCGCGATATCGACATAATCATGCACTCAAGAAAATCGTTACTCTTCAACAATGGCAATGCGTGGATTAAAAAAGACAACAGCTCTTTTGACGTGACAATGGGCAGTTATGACGGCGTGGAGGTTTGTGAGCTTGTTGGCCTGTTCATCCTAGACGGCTTAGGTAGCACTTACGGAAAAGAAAACATCGGACTTTATAAAGACGACGGGCTGGCAGTATTCAAAAACACCACGGGACCACAGGCAGACAGAATAAGAAAGGACATTACAAGGCATTTTAAAACTCATGGACTGAACATCACAATCCAAACTAACCTCAAGATCGTCACCTTCCTCGATGTCACACTCAACCTCAACAACGGAAGGTATTATCCCTACAGAAAGCCTAACGACCACCCTCTATATATTAACGTTGAATGCAACCACCCTCCCAACATCACCAAGCAGCTACCCGACTCCATCAACCGTAGAATCTCTGACATTTCCTGCAACGAAGAGGAATTCAACAAAGCTAAGACTACCTATGAAGACGCCCTCAAATCCAGTGGATACACAGCAAGCCCTTCCTACAACAAACACAGACAAAATGATCGACCAAGGAGAAACCGCAAGCGTAACATTATCTGGTATAGTCCCCCTTTTAACAGCAGCGTGAAGACTATCATCGGCAAAACCTTCCTTAAGCTCGTATCTAAACACTTTCCTCGACAACACAAGTATCACACACTTTTCAACATGAACAACATCAAAGTAAGTTACAGCTGTATGGAGAATATGGGAGCCATAATAAACAAGCATAACAAGAAGATCTTATCAAATAACAACATCAACGACAATAGCGACAAACTATGTAACTGCAGATCCCAAAAAAATTGCCCTCTCGACAATAAATGCTTAACCACCAGCCTGATCTATAATGTACAAATAACTTCTACGACAGCCAATCAAACCACTACCAAGAACTACATCGGATTGACTGAAGGAACTTTTAAACAAAGATATACTCAACACAAGTCAACACTCACCCACAGGAAACTTTCTAATGGCACTGAATTATCAAAATACACGTGGCAACTCAAAGACAGCAACACCAGCTTCACAACTACATGGTCTATCATTGCAAGAGCCCGCCCCTATCACAATTCAAGCAAAAGATGCGATTTATGCTTAGCAGAAAAACTTCATATAATTAAATGCAGCAAGAACAATCTACTGAACAAACGATCCGAGCTTTTATCCAAATGCCGACATGAAAACAAGTTTTATCTCAAGAACAATTAAGGCTTATCCTACACAATAGCTATTGTATTGCGCTTGTTTTAGCTCAGCCAGTCTTACACCACACCCCCAGTTCCGTCCTTCTCACCCATTGTAATCAGGACCCCATTGTTCTACTCATCGTAAATATGCATATATAGCTAGGTAATAAGTCTGTTCTTCATTAAATCTGCCTGATGAGTGCATACCCACGAAACGCAGAGTCGCAGGGAATCTTGTGTATTTTCATTTAGTCATTTAATTCGAATAATAATTATATTAATATTAATATATTACTATTATTATTATGATTATTAATGATTTTGAGAAACACGGACATATAAAAACTAGCGATATAATGTTAAATTTCCGACGTCTCGGCCATCTCATGACGCCATTATCAGGGAGTTGGAAATGAACATGCGAGTTCATAAAAGATATAAAATCTTCCAAATTTGCATAAGTAAAGAAGAGCTTGACAAAGACTTCAGAAAGGGTTAAATTTGTTTGCATGTTCAGCCGTGGTCTTAATTGTTTGATATAAAGCATTTCGTTAACCAGAGATAGTCCAATTTATTCACGCATTTCTTCCTTACTCTAAAGCAGCTGAGGAGGTCCTCACGGACAGCACCCACAAGGTCTTGATCATAATGCTTGCGCACAGAAGATGACGTACTATTATGGCCATTAATGAGTGTATCTAGATGGCCACGTGTGTCGCCAACATAGCTACCTGTATCGCACAGGTTTTATTGAAATTGGTAGACAACGCACTTTTGATCAACCAGCTGTGGTTTGGTCTCGCATTCTTGGAGATCTTGGCCAATCCGACTGACAAAGACGGGTTGGATTGTGGTTTGGAGCTTGAGGCTTAAATCTTTCAACTGAATCTTAACAAAGTTAGCAGAATCCTGGTCCTTAAATGGTACGACTACCCGAGTCACGCCATTTCCCACCATTTCTACCGATGCCTGCGATGGATGCTGGTCAGTAACTATTGAGTTGTCATAGGGATTAATGGTAGAGTTGAAAAGGTGTTGGGGATAATTCAAATGCGAGAACAGGGACTTTAAGCGTTCACACTCCTCCGAGAAATAGACCCAAGATGGGGACAAACGGTAAGTGCGATCAAGCATAGCTGTTAATAAGCTTCGTTTGTGTCGGTTGTCGACGTGTCCATGATAGACCTTAATCTCGATCATCTCTTAAGATGACATTGTTGATCTCTTGAGCGTGGCCACCAAGGGACAGTTGTTCCTGTTTAATGGTGCCTTGTATGAGCAAATCGACTGAATAGCCACGTGGTCCCCCCTCGGGCCTTTGCTTGCTAACGTCTTTATGTCATCATTGGAAGAAAAACTAGAACTGGAAGGAAAGCTCCCTGCTTGTTACCGCAGATAAGTTGACCACAATCTCACTGTTATGCCTGATATAACTACAGCTACGGACTTCCTAAACACTCTCAACCACGCCCATCCTGCTCTCCGTCTTACCATGGAGATTTAAAAGAATGAAATGCTTCCCTTTCTCGGGTCCCACCTCCTAAACCGAGCGCGCAAATCGAGACTAAGGTCTACGTGAAGGCCTACCAGTACTGGTTTACTTCTCCACTACCATAGTCACATCGACAACAGGTCAGTACAAACGAAGCTTATTAACAACTATGCTTGATCGCGCGTACCGTTTGTCCTCATCTTGGGCCTATTTCTCGGGGGAGTGTGAACGCTTAAAGTCCCTGTTCTCGCGTTTGAAGTACCCCCAACACCTTATCAACTCTACCATTAATACCTTTGTCAACTCAAGAGTTACTAACCAGCATCCATCGCTGGCATCGGTGGAAATGGTCTGAAATAACGTGACTTGGGTACTCGTACCATTTAAGGACCAGGCCCCCGTTGTTCAAAAGCCGATTGACTTAATCCAGGATTAGCGTAAACTTTTGTTTCATATTTTCAACTTTTTAGGGAAAGTTTCTTTCGCTTATTTTTGTTTTTCATGATTTACTTCTTCTAATGTAAAGTTCTGCCAAATATCAGCATTGAACAGCATTTGGGAGTAGAAAAATAAACTCCTTGGTTAATTGTTAACCAGGGATTAGCGTTAATCGGCTTTTGAACGACTGGGCCCAGGGCCCAGTTGTTTAAAAGCCGATTAACTTTAATTCCAGCTAAAAAATGAGCCAAGGGGTTTATTTCTCTACTACTAAATGCTGTTGAACGCTTACATTCGCCAAAACTTTACATTAGAAGAAGTCACTCTTGAAAAACCAAAAAAGGGAAAAGGAATTTTCACCAAAAAGTTGAAAATATGAAACAAAAGTTCGCGCTAATCCTGGATTAACTTAATTGGCTTTCAAACAACCGGGCCAGGATTCTGCTAACTTTCTTAAGATTCAGTTGAAAGATTTAAGTCTCAAGCGCCAAACTACAGTCCAACCCATCATT
>NC_090878.1:22370796-22383296 GCF_036669935.1 Montipora foliosa
AAGGTGGCTCTGAATCCGCTTCATAGAATTCTTATAATAATAATAATAATAATAATAATAATAATAATAATAATAATTTATTACTTATATTTCGCCTTTTCTATACAATAGTCAAAAGCGCATCTCAATAGTGTATAACTTAACTAAACTTACACCTGTATTATAAATCTTACAAGTCTTTCAGTAAAGCTTACAAACTATTTACATTAAAAATCTAACATAGAATAATAACAACAGTTACTGTAGAAAGAACTTCTAAAAGACTAATCGATAAAAGAAAATTAGTGAGATAACTGAAACGATCCTTGCATAAAAATGTTTTAATTATAGCCCGCAAAGATTCTAAGTGCTTCCCGTGCAGACCTAGGTAACTTGTTCCATAAAAGAGGAGCAGCTATTTGAAATGCTCGTCACCAATTGTTTTCTTTGCTTTTGCAATTGGTCTTTTAAGCAAGGGATCATTGTCATCGAAGGCTGTTGAATGCTAATTAGGTCTGAAACTTAGGCGCATGACCGTGCAAAAATTTATAAGTTATCAGAAGTATTTTAATGAATGTATTCTGGCGCGCACTGGTAACCAATGTATTTCTGCGAGCAGAGGTGTTATTTGACAGAACTTGGGAGCGTGATAAATAAGTCTTGCACTTGCATTCATAACACGTTGCAGTTTCCTAGTTTGATACTCCGGAATTCCATATAAAAGGCTATTACAATAGTCCAATCTACTACTAATAAAAGCGTGTACCAGTTTTTCAGTTGATTCTCTGGATAGATATTTTCTAATATGACGTATGTTGTACAAGTAATAGAAAGCGCTGCTACATGACTTTGTAATATGAGTTCCCATATCTAGATGGGTATCAAAGCATGTGCCTGTATTGCGCGCAGAGACTACAGAAGAGACTTCAGCCTGTCCAACATTGATGCTTTGGATTGAAACTTTTGAGAGCTGCTGGCGATTACCTATAATCAGGAACTCAGTCTTGTCATCATTGAGCATAAGCTGATCCTCTCTCATCCATGCTCGGACATCACAGATGCACTTCTGCATGGCAGATACAGCTTTGACTTCACTGAAAGTGTCTGATTGCTTAAATGACAAATACAATTGTGTGTCGTCCGCATATGTGTGAACGGAGGGCAGATGGTGTTTTAATATCTGAAACAGCTTACTCACATAGATGGTAAAGAAAAGCGGGCCCAGGCATGACCCTTGGGGGACACTACACATCAAACAAATGGCTTTGAGAGAGTCCCGTCAATCGACACCTTCTGCGACCTGCCGTCAAAGTAACTCTCAAACCAAGAAAGTACTTTCCCGCGCAACCCAACTGTTGACCTCAATCGATCTTGAAGGATTTCTTGTTCGACTGTGCCAAATGCAGAGGTTAAGTCGAGAAGCACCAACAACGTAGCTTGACCTTTATCCATCGCCATTAGGAGATCGTTCTTCACCTTAATTAGTGCGGTCTCAGTGCTATGATTTTGGCGGTAAGCACTTTGCAATTCTGGAAACAAACCATTGACTCACATGTGCTCCTGTAATTGTATAGCGACCGCCTTCTCTGTAAGTTTGGAAGTGAACTGTAAGTTACTCACAGGCCAAAAGTTCTTGTTTATCAATTGAAGACCAGATTTTTTGAGCAGAGGATGTACTAATGCCTTTTTCCATTCATCAGCGAAGTAACCATGCTCTAATGATATGTTCAACATCCTAGTAATCACTAGAAGTAGCTCCTCAATACAAAGCAGCAAGATGGGTGACGGGAAAGGGTCCAGAACACATGTCTTCATGGAAGCCACAGCCATCTTCCTTACAGCCTTCTCAGAGAGAGATTGAAAATCTGATAGCGTGACAACGTCATCAGTACTCGATGAACCGTGAGGCGCACACTCAGTAGAAACCGCATGAGGGACCGCATCACCGGCTAACTTTGATCTTATAGCAACTACTTTATGGATGAAGTATTCACCCATCTCATTTGCGAGAAGAGAGGCGTTAGTATGTGGTGGAAGACTGTGACTTGTCCTCTTGCAGATTTAAAAGACTTTTATTAGCCCGCAACAGCTTTGATTGGTCCGAACTGTTCTTGCCAATATTATGGCCTATAATAAGTACACCTGGCTTCGTTCATCAGATGTGCAACATAATTCCGCTTCACTTTGAATACTACAAGGTCTGATGGGAGTCTAGTTTTCCTCCATCTTCTCTCGGCCTTTCTCCTGTTCGTTCGAGCCTGAATTATGTTATCATTAAACAATGGGGGTCTGGGTCGATTGATCACATGACGAGAACAAACCGGTGCGTGTTCGTCTAATAGCGATTTAAAAGTCGTATTATAACAGTCGAGCAGCATGTTCAAATCATCAGGCGGGTCTTGATGTAGCTGGGAGTTACGACTAGCTTTTCTCAACTTGGTTATGTCAATTGATTTGAGTTTCCTGTATTCAGCATGCTTAATTCTTGGGGCAGGCCTCATCACGATTAGCTTACATATCAAGGTAGCATGGTCAGAGAAATCTCTCTCCGGAAGGGGCTCAGCATCCGCAATACCATCGGCTTGCCGTGTGATAATTAAGTCCAAGGTGTGGCCATGTATGTGAGTGGGTCGTTTAACATGCTGGACCAGACCCATAGAGTTCAACAGGTCCTTGAGCCGGATGGTGTCAGCATCTGACGGAACGTCCATGTGAATATTAATGTCGCCACATATTAACAGTAACTCATTACACATAACTAAGGACTCGAGATAGTCCGAGAATTCATAAAAGAAAAGACTCGTAGTCACGGGATGATCCGCAGAGTATGTTGGTCTATACACGATGACAACTCGCAGACGAACAGTTCCGAACTCCACAAGCCATTCCGACACTTCAAACGAAGATCGCTCGGCTGAAAACACTTTGTTTGCATCAAGACTGTCCTGATATAATAGCTCAGTCTCGCCACCCCTACGATCTGCACGCGGACAGTGGTAATGCTTAGCAGAACTGGGTAGAGTGAGCTCACTTACAATCGCAGAATCAAGATCATTGAGCCAGGACTCGCATATCGTAAACTACTCAGCCCTCAGATCACACACCAGGTCCACAAAATCCGATGATTTGTTCCTTAATGAGCTTGCATTCAAACTACCTAACTAAAAGGCCCAGTTTTCCAGGTTACCAAAGATGGCATTACGCTCAACACTTATAAGTGTGTCACGTGCTGGTTTCCTGCATGGATGAGCGCGGCTCTCAATTCGCGACGAAACAATGGAGGTTATGTGAGCATTTCCTGTCGGGCTCGGATTAAGTTTAAATACCAAATCACAAACGTCCAATGCAATATGAAAAGTCGCCACTGAATCACCATAGTAGCCACATGGTCTTCTTTGTTGCCTCAGTCAGTGGTCCATTAAACGAAGATAAGTTGACGCAAACAATGGAGAAAATGTTCGCATTCCAAGGCCGTGAACACAATAGTCTGATCTTCAGTAGTCCATTAAACGAAGATGAGTTGGCGCAAACAATAGAGAAAATGTTTGCATGCCAAGGCCGTGAACACAATAGCTCGGTAACAACGCCCCCGTTATGAATAAACCCCAAGTTTGCACTGAATAGCCAAGTCGAAGATGTTGGAAGCCAGAAATCTCTTAAAAATTGCCATATCTCATACCCAAATACATTTCCATCACTTGACGATGGCTTTAGACATCCGCTCGAAGAGTTCTTTGAACAAATGAGAGCCCCAGTTAGGACTATAATGACTAAAATCACGGAACTCACTTGTGAATGCAGAAAGTTCATTCTGGCATGCTGATTACATTTCAGAAATAAAAAAATGGGGGTCACCGAGTTCGTTTTTGAGATATGAGTAGCGGCTGCCACTGTAACTTTTTACGTCACAAAAATGACAGCAACAATTGGTGTTTGATATGGTACCATAACATTGCTGTTAAGTGATAAAGTGTTGTAGTGTGAATCCTTCTAATATGAACGTTTCTTTCATGTGTTGAAACTCGTTTGAGCAACTTTAAATGTAAAATTATGCCAATGAATAGCAAAGAAGGAATACAAGTTATCACTTGCTTGTGATATGAGAACAACAGGTCAAATATTTTTCTTCTTTTTCTTACCACTTATGCATCATAAAAAAATTTGCATACTGTTAATATTATAATTGAGATCTATAACTAAACGACTACACATACCTTCCAGTTTTACTGCGCAACAGACACGAGAGAAATATACGATTAGGTTTACTTTGGACGTTTAGGCCGCACACCGTCGTAACATTACCAACATGAATATTGGAAAAAGCCACGTCTATTGGGCGGACATAAATTGACTAAACACATTTCACACACAATACAGCAAGGAAAGGATATGCAATACACAAAGTAGCGGCATTGGCGGATACGAAAACCAAAAACCCTGTGGGAAAAAAATGGAAACGTATCCTCCCCGAACCAAATTCAGTGCCGCAAATACTTCGGACGTCATGGCGGCCATGTTGGTGTAAAAAACGTCTTTTGGGAATTTGTCTCTATTATTATTATTATTATTATTATTATTATTATTATTATTATTATACAAAACGCGAGCGACATTTTGCTTTTGTTTTGTGCACCAACATGGCCGTCTAATCACGTGAGTGCAAACTAAGAATTGCGTAACAGATATATAGTTTACGTCATAGAAAGTGCGGTGTACTGGGTTTTATTCACGAGTTGTTTGTGTCAAAAACCCGAACGAGCGAGGAACGAGCGAGTGAGGGTTTTGGACACAAACAACGAGTGAATAAAACCCCGTACAAAGCACTTTCTATGTCGTGAACTGTTTATTACACATAAGACGAGAATTTTCATTAAAATAGTTTTCTGAACGCAAATTAGAAACAAAAACTCACTAACAATAGAACCAAATGCAAATTTAATTTAATTCAATAACAAAGTAAGAGATTCACGAGATGCATGACTGATTGGCATGGAAAGGCCTTTACGCTAGCGCTATCGTTGATTGGTTATACTTCCACAAGTGAAGTAGCTGTACGCCATTCTGATTGGCTGTATAAGCCTTTTCCACATGTGAAAATAAAGCGTACAGATTTGTAGAAATGAGCTTTATGGAATAAAATTCTCATGTTATGTGTAATAAAAGTGTGTGCAATTAAAACAAAAATGAAGTTTAAGTATACGTCCAAAATCTCGATAATCGTGGGTAATAGGTGTCGGCCTCGAATGACTAATTACGTGCTACACCTAGCCTAGATACACTTAAGTCACTACCTATGATCCCTCACTTACACCTTCTGCAACCCAGGCCCTCTCGCTCTTGTGACGCAGAATATTTAATTTCAGGCTTAATCGTTACCACTCAATCGCTAGAAATTCCGGCATTAAACAAGAAAGATGAACATATCTGTAAAAAAAGACTCTACTGAAGACTATCAGGTTGTCGTTTGTTATCCATTGAGTGCAATTACAAACAACAAGACAAATCGAGGCAGTGAATTGTCTTTCACTGCTGGTTAAATAAATTCTCGCTGAAGCCTTCTTTGGAGGAAAACGTTGAACAAAGGTCACTTTATCCAGCATGAGCAAAATGTTGGTTTTGGCCTGCGCCGATGCCATTAACTTTGTCCTCAATATAATTAGTTTTTGTGGAGAAAAAACCTTTTAACTGTGTTCTACCTCAAAACCAATTACGCTGAAGAACAACAAAAGCAAAAAAGTAATCGAACTTTCGTTATCATCTGCATGACGTTATTCAGTGCAAGAAGTACTTTTAATTTAATATTCCATCTTGTACTGACATGATGTAATCATTGATTATAAACTAAATGTCCACTGGCTTAAACGTTTATGCCTTGGTATATCGACAACTTTGTAACTCACCTTAACAAGTCCATTTTCTGTGTAATTTGTCCATCTTTTATTGTCTATAGATGACTGTAGGGTGTAAGTCTTTACCCACGAAGGAGAAACGGTGGCCCCGTTCCCTTGAGTGGCCACAGCACAGATTACATGAAGCGACTGTAGGTCAATTTGTAGATACTCATTACCCTGAGGAGCACACCATGATCCTCTTACGTCATTCAATCTACCAAAACCTTTCGGATCATCCACCCAGAAACCGGGTACTGTTATCCTTTCATTTGGGATTAAACCGTTTTCCATTCCAAGATCCCAATCAATACAGTCTCCTACGTTTAAATAAACAACTGCAGTTTAGGTTACAGTTGAAAACTCCCTGGCGGAAAACAAGACTCGTTTTATCTTTGTTCTTTTCCCAAATAAACTAACATTTGGAACCATTTTTTTTATTAATGCAGTAGATAAAGGGTAACAAACACTCGATGAGCTAAACTGATTATTATTATTATTATTATTCTTATTATTATCATTATTATTATTATTATTATTATTATTATTATTATCATCATCATCACCATTATCATCATCGTCATCATCATTATTATTATTAGTATTATTATTATGTTTAGTCTGGAATACCATGCAATACCAGTAAGAAATATTCGGCAGTCGGGCTCTTTTGAGACCTATTATTTTTATTGTGCTCTCTGCTTCCTATGTGCGCAGGCCTAGGGAATATTTTCCGACATGCCAATACAGTTTCTGCACTATTTGTTCCATTTAGCATTTAATAAAGGAACCAGGGTGGGTCGAGATGCATTAATTTTGGGTAACATTCATTAACAACTAATCCCTTAATTTGGTGATAAAACCCCAAAATCATGAGAACCTAATTTTAATAGCGAATACTGTAACGTCGATAATGCTATCTTCATTCCATTTCAAGCATGAAATTTATCGCAATGAAGTATTTTTTAAATTTGCTCTGTTACCGCTGTAGTCTGCTTTCGATAATATAGTCAATGATTTCCAATACACTAGAACAGTTAGTGAAACTAAAAACTCGTACTCGTAGTCGCGATTTCGGAGTTTTATCAGCAAATTAAAAAAATAGTTGTTGATGAAGTTTCTCCAAACTTAATGCATGTCACCCCCCCCCCCCCCCCATCCCCACCCCGTATCATTTTATATGAACCATTTGGAATTGTTTTACTTGCGAAGCTGGGTGTAATTTATTTAAGCACGTATAGAATTGTTCATCGGTCCAAGCGAGAATGGACTGGGACTAGTTCCCGAAAAAGGAAAAAAAAAATTTAACGAGTAATTTACTTCGGAATTTTTACTTGGAGGACAACCTAAAAGTCGTTTTTTTTTTCTTGAAGCTGTGGGAAGATATCTGTCAAAGGGTCCCTTAGTGTATATAGAGAGCCAAAATTTCAGAGATAGTTAGAGGGAGAAAGTTAGGCGATTCTTGCCATTAGGATACAAACAAGTTTCATTTTATAGTTAGCTTTTATATTCTTTTCACTAATTTCGAATGTTTTCGTTGGGGGTGGGGGGTCGGGGTGAGCTTAATTGAGATGTTCTGTCAGTTTTGCTATTGAACGCCCCACTCTTCCTTTTGCCGATGTTTTTGCCTGACTTAAATCTTAAAAGACAGGTAACGTGACGAAATAAAGCCATACTTTCTTCCTATACACGAAGTGTGCAATCCTTTATTTTAAAAAAATATTCTTGACCCTGAATGCATTCTTTCAACTTTTTTTTGTTATACTTGATTGTAAGAAGACCTGTTTTAATCAATATTATTTAACTAAACAATTATTTGATTGACGTAATTCTAAAGCATTTTTCACTAGGTTTTATCCCGTTTCGCGCACCGAAAATTGTTTCTTGCTTTCCCAAGACCTTACAGAAGAAAAATATTCCATATAGCTTCCTCTTTTGGTCTTTTGCCTAAGGAGCGTTCTTCCAACAGAGGGGCAACCTTATGAATCTACCGCCGCATTGCACCAAAAATTAAAACACAGTTGAAAATCAGCACGTGACAAAAAGACCACATGATGCCCGATTCGACTGCACAATACCAACACGTGGCACAGTACTTAAATTAATATCTATCTTCTATTTCACTATAAAAGTTAACGTTAAAAAAGAAAAGACGTTTCGACCGTTCGACGGTCATTTTCAAGTTGAACAGTAAAAATTTTTGAATGCGCTAAAATATATGTAACCGATTACAACAATGCTAATAAGATACTGACCAAAACTCTAAAATATTTACATAGAAACAATACACACACAAAAGAATAAATAAAAGCCGCATGAGGAAACGCTAAGTAAATAACTTCGCGCGTATCGAGTCACTCTGTTTGTTCAGATTTGGTTTAAGTTTGCGAATAAAAAACATTTCAAAAATCAAGCAGTCAAGTTTACTCTGACATTTCTTTAAAATTTCAAAGTTGTTTCCAATGGAATCCGGATCCCCTCCATGCTCGTCCTTTACGTGGTAGCCGATTGTTGATCGCTTATGTTCCTCCACACGTTTATGTAAGTGTCGACTCGTGAAGCCGACATAGTCTGTATCCGTTACGAGTTTGAATGTTTTGAGGAAAGTTAGTTTACAAACTAAACTGAACGCAGGGTTGTCGGAATAACAACAAGAAGATTTATTCCAAAATGAACGTAGTTTCCACGAAGTAAAACTCTGATCAACACGTACTCGATAAACTTAAACGGCCTCCGCCAACTTGAATAAACACTGCTTCTGTCACACTTGACTAAACACGGCTAACGCTAACTCTCTTCGCTTGTGAAAAACTTGTTAAAAAAAACTCCGCTTGTACTCGTCTACTTATATACTCTGACAATAAGTTTCTAGAACTTTCTGAAATAGTAACCAATCTAATTATAGAAAGATTACAAAACACACCGATTTAGAAACGCTTACGCACGAACCTAAAAATAAACAAACTACGAACTCTCGCTTAGCGTCTAGACAGTAACGCTAGTCACGCAATACTATTTTTCGTAACATAACCCCCTTCTAGAAGAAATTTCCTAAATTTATCCTAAACAAGAAAATTGCTAAATAAGGGGCAGTTCAATGTCATTCCTCGGCACGACTCAAGTAATCTGCCCCAACGTTCTCTGAGCCCTTAATGGCTTCAACTTTGAATGAATAACTTTGCAAAAACATAGCCCAACGCATAAGACGTCCGTTGGCAAACTTAGCACTGTTCATATACTTTAAGGGTTCATGGTCCGCCTGAAGAACAAAAGAGTTTGCGTACAAATAAAGATGAAATCTCTTGATACTCCATACAATCGCAAGACATTACTTCCCAATTGTGGAATAGTTCCTTTCTGCACCTGTCAGTTTCTTGCTTGCGTAGCAAACGGGAAACAACTTCTCATCATGTTTCTGCATTAACACCGATTCCACTGTTGGAGGCGTCTGTCCTTAAGAAATAAGTTTTAGCTGGATCCGGAAGTCGTAGAATGGGCTCACTTGTTAGGTAAGACTTGATCGTTCGGTAGGCTTTCTCTTGTGCTTCACCCCACTCAACTTTATTAGGTTGGCCTTTCCGTGTGAGATCAGATAACGGCACTGCGATCGCTGCAAAGTTGGGGATGAAGTCTCTGTAGTATCTTGCTAGACCCATAAATTATCGCACCTGTTTCTTTGTGCTTAGCCTTGGAGCATCTTTAATTTTCTCCACGTTATCCTGATGTAGACCAATCATTCCTTGCTCCAGACGGTGGCCTAGGAAATCCACACTGTTTACACCGAATAGGCACTTCGTAGGTCTAATAGCAAACCCCGCTTGTACAAGGCGCGAAAATAGGTCCCTTAGAGCTCCAATATGTTCTTCCCATGTACGGGTGTGAACCAATATATCGTCCCAGTAGAAATCAACATTGGCTACATCTTCTAGCGACTTCTTCATTGCGCGCTTCAGTGTTGCTGCCGATTTGATCATTCCAAACGGCATCTCCAGGAACTCGTACGACCCGTCAGGTGTTACGAACGCCGTTTTCTGTATGTCCTCCTCTGGTATTGTTATCTGCCAATATCCCTTGCTAAGGTCGATTTTTGAGTAGAACTTGTCTCCACTAAGCTTCTGAAACAAATGTTCAGCGGTTGGCATAGGCTCGGGATCAAATACAGTTAGTTTAGTTAATTTCCGATAATCAACGCACACGCGATTTGTGTTGTCTTTTTTCTTCACTACAACCACAGGTGACGCATACGGAGAACTGGACTCTCTAATAACTCCCATTTTGGTTATGTCGGCAATATCTCTTCTCAGTGATTCTCTGATGCTTTAAGGTACTGGATAAGCTCTTGATCTAACCGGCTCATCTGAAATGAGTTTAATATGATGCTGGACGAGGTCTGTGGCACCTGGTGCTTCAGTAAACAAATTCGTGAACTGTTTAGCCAAATCCATAAATTCATTCCCTTGGTCATCCGTCAGATTTGGTCCGGTTTTAACATCTTCGATTGATTCCTTGGCTACATATCCAAAGCTCTAAAAAATCAACGTTTTCTCCCTCTGCCTCATCAGCTTTAGCTGCACAGTCGATAGCATCGTCTACACACGAAGCCCCTACTCCACCAGCTGCTGCTCCTTCGGCTGTAGTCTCCTCTCGCTCAAAGTACTTTTTAAGAAGGTTAGCGTGGTAAACTTTCTCCTTGCCTTTTACTTTCACTTTGTAGTCATTGAGACCTACCACTGAACTAAGTTCAAAGGGGCCCTTCCACTGCATAAGTAGCTTGTTATGGTCGGTAGGTAGCAGTATAAGCACTTTCTCACCTGACTGGAACTTGCTAACTTTAGACTTGCAGTCGTAATAGTGCTTTCCTTTCTGCTGGGCTTTCTCCAGTTCACTATGGGCGAGTTTAAGGGTATCTTCTAACTTCTCTCGTAATTCAAAAACGTACTAGTAACTGTTCCTTACCTCAGGCTCCTCAACTTCTTTCGTCCACAGCTGTTTGAGTAAAGCCATTGGTCCTCTAACAGCTCTTCCATATAACAGCTCAAAAGGTGAAAAACCAGTGGACTCTTGGGGAACTTCACGATAAGCCTACAACAGCGGGTTTATGTAGCGATGCCACTGTCTTGGCTGCTCACTACAGAGTCTCTTCAGTATAGACTTCATCGTTCCATTGAACTTTTCCGTCAAACCATTACACATCGGGTGATAGGGTGTTGTTGTAAGCTGTTTAATGCTTAGTAGTCGGGTGACTTCTCTCATACAGTCAGGAACAAACTGCGTACCCAAATCACTCAAGATTTCTTCTGGTACTCCTAGACGGCTGAAGATATCTACCAATGCCTCTGCTGCAGTCTTTGTGTCAATGTTCTTTAGTGGCACAGCCTCAGGGTAGCGAGTCGAAAAATCTACCAGTGTCAATATATATCTGTGTCCTTCTTCACTCGGGGGACTGATAGGACCAATAAGATCTGTTGCTACTCTCTTAAAGGGTTTATCAATCAGTGGCATCTTCTCTAACGGTACCTTTGGCACTGATCCTTTACTTACGGTCTTCTGACACACGTCACAGGACTTGCAAAATCGGGTGACGTCACCTTGAATTCCAGGCCAATAAAACGCACTCTGGATCTTGTCTGTTGTTTTCTTAATGCCCATATGAGCGCCCATGATCGATACGTGAGCTACTTCCATTATGGGGCGTCTCAACTTCTCAGGTACCATAACTTGTTTAAGCGGCTTACCACCATTCACGTAAGGATGCTTGTACAGGCGATACAGTACTCCATATTTTTCTTCGAAGGAAATCTCCGCCTGACCCTTTACTAGTACACCGTCTCGATCCCAGTACTTACGCAGACTCTCATCTTCTCGCCGCATCTGCTTGAGCTTCTCTCTATCCACAATAGGGTTTTCACGGGTACTAGGCACCTTCAAAGTAGTGCGTTCATCCTTTTTCTTAGCTTGATTTCGGGTAGTTACTGCGCAAGCCTCTTGCCAACTGGGGTCTGGATTCTGTGCATTCCTTGCATCACGTACATTACCAATAATTAGGTCGTAGATAGGATCTGAAAGGCACTGCGCTTCTACATGACCCTTAAGATAAGGCGTATCAACATAAATTCCTGCTATAGGTACCTTCCTCGCTGTGTTGTCAATAAGCAACATGAAGTTAAAATCTCCGGTGAACTGATCCTCGCCGACAAGGTCCTTCTTGACTACAACTCCACTGCAACCGGTATCTCTTAAAACGTCGACAGTCTTCTCTCCAACTCTGCCTTTTACAACTGGCATTTTACTTCTTACTCCAGTTAAGGGTTCAACACAGGCATTACTTAGCAACGGGACTTTCTTGCCACAGGCTAACAGAAGCTGATCATTTTGAATACACGACTTGACTTTCTCTGGGGTAGCGTTAAGATCTGGAGACTTAACCAAACAGCCAGCACTAACCTGACCACGTTGCACAGGGATACCATCTTTACCTTGGCCTCCTGACCTCCGTCCACCTGATCGACAGTTCCTCGCCTCATGACCTTGCTTGCCACATAGGAAACGCTTTCTTGCTAGAGCTGGGCAGTTAATTGCTTTGTGTCCGCGGGCACTACACTTGTAACACTGGAGGGCTGTTGTATCACTCTG
>NC_090878.1:22395796-22425796 GCF_036669935.1 Montipora foliosa
CAGTGACAACCAACTCAGACAACAAGTTGCAAAATTGTTGAGACACTTTCATTAAAAACACCTTTTCTAACTTCCAACACTCGGCGTATCTAGAATTTAAACCTTTCCCACTTCCTCTCCCCTCTCCCCCTTTCAATGTTGACTGCTTAAGTTCCCAACATTTTTTTGTCTCGCTAGCAACACTGATAAGGGGGGAAGGGGGGCTGCAGTGTGAGAGATGATAGGGAAATTAATAACGCTCCAAGAAGGTGAAGTGTCTGCACTATTTTTGCAACTTGTTGTAGCAATTTCTGAAATGAGGACTTCATTCCTTTAAATTCTCGGACACTTCAATTTTCAGCTAAGATATCCGAACGGATCAAATTCTGCTAGGTGATAAAAAAAATATCTTTAGACAGTCTTTATACATTACAAGGAGCCTAGAAACGTCTCCCAAAGGCTTTCATTTGGCTTAATTTACTCCTTGGCTGCTCTTGAAAGGATGTTTACTTTGAGTGTAAGTTTTGGACTTTACGGTCCTTTTTGCAGGCTAGATTGGGCTTTTTCAACAGTTAAAGTATAACAATAAGCTGCATTTTTTCCCTAGTCTGAAGTCTGCATTTTACACTGACCAGTTTCCAAACTCGAAATTTCGAGTTTGTGAACGGAAAATTTCGAGTTTCGAAACTCAAAATTTCAAGTTTGTAAATTCAAAATTTCAAGTTTGAAATTTGAAGCAGGAAAACTGATCACGAAATGCCATGTCCCTTACGGGCCACCGTAGAGTCCTAAGATGCCTTCTAATGTCTTCGGTTAGTTTTAAGGTCAATTCTTTATTGCAACTTGTGTAATACAGTTTTTGACATATAACTGTGGCAAGAAAAAATAAATCATTACAAGACAGATGTAAAGTGGATAACGAAAAATATGAAAACCAAATTCTCCCAAGGATTCTTCCAGATGGAGGGAAAACCACTGAAGATATATTGACCCGGCTGCCAGATGTTAATTCAACATGGATAATTCAAGTTTCCTTTGGCGTTTGCCAGTAAGGGCAAAAAAAACATACTAGAGGAAATAGTCGTTCAAGATGTGATAGGTTAAGGGAATTTTAAAACGGTTTTGTCATATTTTAATTAACAATGATTTAGACAAACATATACTGGCAAAAACTAGCGATAAAAGCGTCCGACGTTTCGGCGACATCTTGGCGCCATTGTCAAGAGAAACTAAATTAAATATGCGATCTCAAGAGAAACTAAGAGTCCAGAGTCATTAAATTTGCATGAGTTAAACAAAGACCTTAGCCCGAATTGAGTCTGATTGTACATTTAAACATGGTCTTAATTGTTTAATGAGTAACATCTCATTAACTAGACAATCGAACTTGTTCTGGCATTTTTTCAACACATTAAAACGATTGTGAAGGTCCTCCGGAATCCTGCCTGCGTGTCTATTATCATAGTGTTTGCGTACTGACGAGGTCTTGCTTCTATGTCCATCAACGCGTACGAACAGATGGCCACGGGTGTATCCGACATAACCAGCATCGCACTGGTCACACTTGAAGTTATACACAACGCATTGTTGATCAATGAGCTGATGCTTTAATTCGCTTGTCGAGAACTCCTGGGCAATCTTGCGGCTCGTAAACACTGGTTGGACAATAGTCTGGAGCTTCACACTAAGATCTTTTAATTGTGTCTTCACGATATTAGCAGACTCCTGGTCTTTAAAGGGTATGACGACCCGAGTAGTGTTGTCTGTCGTAGATTTTGATTGCAATGGAGACTGGTCGGCGACCCTTAAGTTTTAAGAACTAGCTTTTATCGTATCGTTTTAAAAACTAGCTTTTATCGCTAGTTTTTGCCAGTATATGTTTGTCATATTTTAGAAACAAAAAGGAAAGTCCGTTTGAAAGGTATTGAGAATGAGCTGCACAGTACGGTTCAGAACCTGACGGAAACTCTTGTTAAGGAAGTCAATATTATAAAGAATTTGTAGTTAATCAGATCTCTGATAATTTTTCCTTTTAGAGATTTCCCACTGTCAGTTTCCCTTCGGCTCAATTTCCCGTTCCCTGTTTTCGACAGCCGTTTTTATTTAACATGATTTTCTACCTTCCATCCCGCATTTTTATCTCGTATTTTCAACTAGGCCGGATCTCTCATAAATTGTCACAAATTTCCTAACTCGCATCACGCATTTTTTATGTCGAGTCACGCGATTTTTAACTCGCATCTCTCATGCCGTATCTCTCCTACAAGCTTATATATAATGATGACTAACTAAAGATGAAAACGAACACTTGCCAGACACAATGTAGTAACGAGATGAAAAATACAACTTTACACCAATGAATGTCGCGATAAAGCTCCATCGCAAGATGAAACTTGACAAGAACTGACAAACTAGATTCGTTTAGCGACCAGCTGCGCGTGTTAATGAATATTAATACGACTAAAGTTTTTTTCAATAATTGCTGTCAATTTCGTATTTCATAATTTTATTTGACACTAAAGGGAATGTGACTCATGGTTGACATGTAAAACTGTTTAATAGTTCCTTGCTGCAGAAGTTTAATCCCAAGGACTGAGCCGTAGAATTAATTTTTAATTATAGATTCTAGTAGCTTGGTGGATAGGTTACTTTACCAACCCTTGAAATTTAGTATTTGTAGTAATTTAGTATATTTACAACAACTTGAAGGGAAAACAAACTAATCTATCTATTGAATAATCATATTTTCCTGCGATGTCCAGTGGATAACGACAATAATGAAGACCAAATATAAAGCCAATTTTCGGCAAAGACTGTTCGAGATGGAGAAAAAAACACCGAAAATACATTGACCCGGCATCCAGATCCGGCTCAAGCAACATGGATGAACTTTAAACGTTTCCTTTACCTTTTGCCAGTAAATGCAAAAAGAACTAGCTATGTTTGGTAATTTGCCGCAGTTTCCACTAGGAGGAAAATTGTCGTTCAAGATGATGGCATTCTACCATTGCAACCAAAAAAAAGCCCGCTGAAAAGGCATTGTGCAGTTCAGGACCTTACAGAAACTCTTGTTAAGGGAGCCAATATTGTAAGGATTTGTAGTAAATCAGATCTTTAATAATTCTTCCTTTCAAGGATCACCCGTCTTAGAGAATCCCCATTTTGGAATTTTCCCGTTTTAGAGATTCGCTGTTTTAAAGACTTCCCTCCCTCGATCCTCCATTACCTATTATGGAGAGCCGTTTCTATTTAACATTTTCTACCTGGCACCTCACATTTTTTTAAATCCCAGATTTTCTATATCTTGCAACTCGCATTTCCTAACTTGCCTCTCTCATTTTCTTTATCGCGCATTTTCTAACTCTTACTTCTCCAATAAGCTTCCGTATTTGCAGGCCTTCATATATAATCGTGACTAAATAAAGATGAAATCGGACGCAACCCAGACACAATGCAGTAACGAGATGAAAAAATCATGCAATTTTACACCAACGAATGTCGCGATAAAGCTCCATCGCAAGATTAAACATCATGGAAAGACAAACTAGTAACTTCTTTTAGCGGCCAGTTGCTCCTGTAAAAGAATATTAAAACTTAAGTTTTTCAATAATTGCTGTCAATTTAATGTCTCGTAGCTTTATTTGAAACTAAAGGGTAAGATCACTCATGGTTAACATGTAAAACTGTTTAATAGTTTCACGGCTTGGTGCAGAAGTTTAATCCCTAGGACTGGATGAGCGATAAAATTAAAATTTGTAAGTTAAAGATTCCAGTAGCTTGGTGAGAAGGTTACTTTACCAACCCTTGAAATTTAGTATTTGTAGTGATTTAGTATATTTACAACAAAAAGGTGTGGTAGTTCCTCAAAAATGACACTGATCGTTACGGCGCTTAATTTAGGGGAGAAAATGAAAAATTATCCTCAAGTGCTGACGTTCTTCATAAAACCTCAACTTTCTCTATTTCACGTTGCTGTTTTGCTGACGACGGCAAAGAAATGGACAAAAGTGAAAAACGCACGTGCAGAGCGTGCAAAGCTATTGTTTTTGCCTACTAAATATGCAAATTTGTGACGTTCTCGTTGCTGTCGCCGTTGTCATTGCAAAGTTCTCTACTTTGAGAACTTTTTTTTCAGGAAGCCAGTAGATATTACCCGTCATAGAAATTCCCCGTTTTAGAGATTTCCTGTTTTAGAGACTCCCCATACTCAGTTTCCCTTCCTCGATTGTCCATAACCTGTTATTGAGAGCCATTTTAAATTAATGTAACATTTTCTACCTCGCATCTCGCATTTTTATCACCGATTTTATAACTTACACCTCCTATGTCTCCCACAAGATTCCGCGTATTCGCAGGCTTCCTTGTATAATTGTGACTAACTAAAGATGAAATCGGACTCACCCGAGGCACAATGTAGTAGTTAGTTTAGCTTTATCGAAAGATCAACAATCACGGAAAGACAAAGGAGCTGCCAGATACCTCGTGTTAAAGAATATTAGGACTAAAGTCTTGCAATAATTGCTGTCAATTTAATTTCTCGAAACTTTATTCGCAAGTGAAAGGTAAGATGGTTAACCAGTCAAACGGTTTCAGTTCAGTAATAGTTGCTATAGTTGGGACTGAGACGAAGGGAGCCGTGCCGATGGCGTGGAAGTCTGCCCAGGTTACACCAGTTTTCAGATGTGATTAGCCTACGGATAAAAGAAACTAGAGGCCCATCTGTGTAGTACCAATCTTTAATGCTATCTTTTGAAAAGTGCATTTACCATCAGTTATATAAGTCGTTTGATGTACTATTAGTTAGTCGTCAATCTGCACTTCGTAAGCATCATGGATGTGATACTGCACTAAAAGTTAAGTTTAATCTGGATTCCAAACGCTTTGTCGGTGTAGTATCTTTAGATCTAAGAAAAACGTTTGATACTTGACCTTCTCTTGGCTAAACTTGCTGCTTATGGACTCTCGTCTAAGAGTACTGGTCTAATGAAAAGTTTTCATTAACGCAGTTTTCGTTAACGCAGACAACGTGTTAACACCTTTGGCAGTTTTTCTGACTAGTCAGAAGTCTCTTGTGAATGCCACAAGAATCCATCCTAGGCCCTCTTCTCTTGAACATTTTTTTTAATGATTTTCACTTCTGTGTGTTTTTTTAAAATATAATTGTTTACTTATTATTGTTTACATTCTTACTCTACCCATACATTACATATAGTACATTGCATATTACACATAATAATATACACGAAAAAATTACTCAATTCTGATTGGCTGAGAAAGGAGTGCAGCTCTTCTGTAACACGAGTGCAAAATGTGTAACACGAGTGCAAACTTGTAACACGAGTGCAAATTACAAAGGCTTTCTGATTGGCTAAACACACAAAAGAAACCAACAAGAACCAATCAGATTAGAGCTGTTTCTATAGCAACATATTGGCGGAAATTTTAAGATAAGACGCGGAGGAAAATGGCCGGAGTTTTCAGCAAACAACGATTTGGTTTTGCGAGCGAAACAACGATTGAAGAGCTAAAAAATTTTTCCAAAAACCCAAATACAGTAAAGAGTACGTCTTTCTGGCTGAATGTATGGGAGACGTGGTGCAAACAGAAAAATATTGTCAACAAAATCGAGGAAAACGAGCCAGGAAAACTAAACAAGCTACTTGAATCATTCTACGCTGAAGTAAAAAACAAAAACGGTGACGACTACGAGCCAGACAGCTTAAAAGTGATGATAGCTGCACTTGATAGACATTTAAATGAGAAAGGATACAAGTTTTCCATCATAAGAGACAGGGAGTTCCACTCTTCCAAGCAAGTTTTAGAGGGGAAAGCTCGGCAACTTCGCCAATCCGGTATGGGCAAACGTCCAAATAAAGCCAGAAGTTTAACTGAGGAAGAAGAGGAGGTGCTGTGGGAGGGAGAAAAATTTGGCTCCAAAACTGCAGAAGCGCTTATTTCTTCTATGTGGTGGCTTTTGACGCAGTTTTTTGGTCTCCGCGGTCGTCAAGAGCACCACGCAATGAAAATGGAAGATTTTCAACTCTGCAAAAATGACGAAGGTATGGAGTTCGTGCAGTTTACCGAAGGTCCAACGAAGACCAGACAGGGCGGACTGCAGAGCAAGAACAGAGATTTTCAGCCACGAATGTTCTCTGTTGGAGGAGAAAGGTGTCCGGTTGCTCTCTTCAAGCAGTTTGTCGAGCGAAGACCACTTAACATGCGATGGTCAGGTCCTTTCTACCTCAGTATCAAAAGAAACCGAAGACTGAATGACAACATCTGGTTCAAAACTCAACCAATGGGCGTAAACACCATTAGCAACATGATGAAAACAACTGTGGCGGGTACTAGCCTTGAAGAAAGTCACAAAAAATTTACGAATCACAGTGCTAGAAAGACAACAGTGAGCAAGCTAAAGAAAGCAAACGTTGAACGCTCAGATATAGTGAAGGTCACAGGCCACCGAAGCGTACAATCCCTTGACGATTACGATGAAGCCGACGAGGAAGAACAACGACGACTCTCCAGTGCAATATCCAAACGGAATTATGAAAACCCCGGTGCTGAGAAAAAGCGAATGGCAGTTTCCGACATCACGACAACTGCGGCTCCACTCGCTCCGGTAAACACGAACATGCCAGTACCACACACATTGGCCGGCCCATCGATGACAGCGACGAAAGAAAACCAATTCCCACCATCACTTTCAGGTTTTCAAACTCAGAATTTCTCTGTAAATCCAACCATGATGAGGTCCCAGGAACAGACCATGATGAACACGTTCAACAACTGTCAAGTGTCTTTCATCATTGGCCGCTCGAAGCGAGCTCCTGAGATTTCAAAACGACAGCCCAGTTCTTGTAAACGCCGAGCGTTCATTATTGAGGATGATTCTGATTGAACGTTTACTTTTCCTAATTATTGTAAAGCGAGTTTTCTTTACATAAATTTAAAACGCTTGAAAGGTTTTAAATCAGTCCTCACACATTTCCAAGTTCTAATTTGAATGATTTTGAAAGTGTCGGTCTTGTAAGTTTGCATTTGACAAACGTTGTAATTTGTTTCAGCCAATCAGTTGAATGAACTAAAAAAAAGCGCGCCCTGTCAAAATTTTTTTGTTGTAGTTATGTTTTTCGTGTATATTATTAATAAGTAATCACATGATTTTTCTCGTGCAATTTGGAATAAATAAGCACTTGTAAATTTTTCAAAGGCCACAAAGTGCACTCGCCCTACGGGCTCGTGCACTTTTGTTGGCCTTTGAAAAATTTACTCGTGCTTATTTATTCCAAATTGCACTCGAAATCATGTGATTACCTATACAAATACTACACTACACTATACTGTATTACATTCAACAAATACATTTTTACTGCTTACTTATTCACGAAATGACAATAATGCGCTCGATATTGGCCTCCTTGCACAAGCAAGGAAAAAAAACAGTTTTAATTATTTACGAATGGAGGGGTTGTAATGTGAAAGGAAAGAGGTAAGGCCTGCCCAGGGGTATCGGCCATGTTTTCTGCTGGTTCAAATAGAGAAACGCGCGACTATAGGCAAAAAGTATTGATGTTTTGTAACCACGGGCTTCATTCCCCTTGCCAGAAAACAGAACTTACTGTGCAGCTCACATACCTTAGTTTGACCTTATATGGTAAATGATTGCTCTAAGCGTTGCTAAGCGAAACTTTTTTTTTCGCCAGAAAACGAAATTTCTCTCTGAATAAAGCAACAAAAAAACGTTTTTGTGGAAAGTTTGGATCAATTCCGAGGTTTAGAAGTACGCGAAAAGGCAAGAAATGTTCTTGTGATGAGCCTGCGTCTGTCTGACTAAAACGTCTCACAACATCCCATCAATTGTCATCAAGTTTTTTTCGCTCTCGCTCGGATTTGCTGGCGTTTTTCGCTCGCATTTCGTGCTTTCTAAACTTTTAGAGTTTAAAAAATGTAATAAAACAATTATTCCATCCGCGCTTGTTGGATACGAGATTGGTTATAGTTAACTCGGCACTACGTGCCCCGTTGGCTATTTACCATCTCTCATATCCAACGCGCGCTCGTGGAATAATTGTTAAGTATATGCTAGAAGAGGGGAATAAACTAATCTCTCTACTTAAAATAATCATATTTCTATGGCCGTTAGAATCAAAGAGCAAAAAAATGTGCAATTTAGAGACTACCTTCAAAAACAATTTAAGCTCCAACTATTTGTGAAAATTTGAGATATTTGTAAATGTTTCGTTGATCATGCCAGTTAGACAGACTAGAAGCGCTAATACTGGAACCACTGAAAAAGTTTCGACGAAACGTAATGTCAATCAGTTTCGTTCATCTACCACCTGTCCATCGTATATTCAGTTTCTAGCAAGAGTGAATAAGATAAGAGTGTTGTTATGGCATGGGTGGGGTCCCCAGCACAGTCACAAGTGAGTCTATTTTTAGAATACCCGTTCCCGTGAATATCACTTGTTATGTCCCTGAAAAACCATGACAGAACCAGTCACACGTGTCATCGCTTCATCTGATTGGTTAAAATTGGCGTCCCTTTGTTTGTTTCGCTCGCAAAGTGTATCTGAAGATAAATAAATCCATTTTTGACTGTGCTAGAGCAAGGCCGCAAAGTGATAGATCAAAACTTTTATCTAATTCACTCCTGATTCCTAAATGTTAAATGAGGAAGTCTGAAACACAGGTGGATCACATACGCCCCCTTCATTAAGGGAAAACAATCAAACGAGAACATAATACAGAGCTGTATAATTATTATTTGCACAATGACAATGAAAGGAGAGCAAAAGAATTTCAACTGAGAATATACACACAGTGGTACTGATAACTTCTCCCTAGTGGCATGGTCGTTTTTGTCGTTGTATGTTATACAAAGGAACCCCAGAGCTCTTACAAAGAGATGATGACCGAGTATTCTCAATACAATTTGGCGGTTTGGATTGTATAATAAATAAACAACAATGATAGCGTTATCACGTGCGTCAGTTCCCCTATAGATCATCATTCTAGCTTAGTGGACTACTCATAACTGTCACCACTAATTTGCGAAATGGCGAGGATCACGTTTTTACAAAAGCACCTAAAATATCATGATGAAAAGGGGCTGTATTAAAGTGCTACTTTTAATTTTTTTTTCTTCAGATTTTGAAAGTACGACTGCTAACACTTGACTGGCAAAAAAAAATTAAGCTTTGATTTTTAACCAAAGGTTGTTTACTTTGAGTGTAAGTTTTGGACTTCACAGTCCTATGTAGGTGAGATATGTATGTAAAGAACCATACAATACAACAAGAGAAATAAATTAGCGCATACTGCAAAGCCAAGAAGGACTTTGACTGTAAGCAGTGTCTGACTTTGAAGAATCACCCGATTCATCGCCCACAATTTCGCGACACATCCGGCACTTTAATGTGATGTACGCGCGTAAATGCAAGGTAAATAATGATCCCAGATCTCTAATTTCGAAATTCTCGTTTTTACAAACTGGTTTATGTGACACCTATTTGTACCCTTTGGGATGACGATGGATTAACCCTGATGAAGACACTCCACATGAGTGTCGAAAAGTTGGCTCTTTGAATCATTTGTAACTTTCTGAGCTACATTCAAATTTCTTTAAACCAGAATAACATCAAACTATGTCTGAAAGTCTACATGAGTCTCCAAATTAATAACCACCTAGAAATTTTGTACTTTAAACTTGTTTAATTACATTACCTAAAACACTCGGCATAGGTCTAAAAAATATGAGTTTGGTTTTCTCAATAAGAGACCTAGACCAGTGCGAGACAGTTTCAAGTTCAATATTCAGTCAATTCTTCAATTAACGCGCTTGGATCACAAGGCTTAAAGAAGAAATTGGGGTCGTCAGCAAAGAGAAAAAAAAAAACATTTTATTGAAGCAACTCCCCAAGAAAGATCATCAATACAGATAACGAAGTATAACGGTCAGAGTATCATTGAGCGTCCTCTGTTGCGATCGCTCATAATTCATTTGGACTAAGTGTTTCCGCTTATTGAATGAGATGTGGAATAACTCTCCCGGAAACCGATTGCCTACTAAACAATATTTTGGTAGCTTCCAATTATTTTAAAATACGATTTTTAACAGCTCCTTCGCGAAGAATTTTGATAAAACTGGAAACACTAGTGTTTATTGGCATTAATATTGATGACAATATATAGAGTCCTAAGATGCCTCCTAATGTCTTCGGTTAATTTTAAGGTCAATTCTTTAATGCAACTTGTGTAATACAGTTTTTGACATATAACTGTAGCAACAAAAAAGAAACCATTACGAAAGAGATGTAAAGTTGATAACGAAAAATATGAAAACTAAAGGAAACTGAAACCAAATTCTCCCAAGGATTCTTCCAGATGGAGGGAAAACCATTGAAGATATTGACTCAGCAGCCAGATGTTAAGTCAACATGGATAATTCAAGTTTCCTTTGGCGTTTGCCATAAAGGGCAAAAAAATAACCTTACTGGAAGAAATAGTTGTTCAAGATGTGATAGGTCAAGGGAATTTTAAAACGGTTTTGTCATATTTTAGAAACAAAAAAAAAGGTCCGCTTGAAAGGTATTGTGAATGAGCTACACAGTACAGTTCAGAATCTTAGGGAAACTCTTGTTAAGGAAGTCAATATTGTAAAGAATTTGTAGTTGATCAGATCTCTGATAATTTTTCCTTTTAGAGATTCATCACTGTCAGTTTGCCTTCGGCTCAATTTGCCGTTCCCTGTTTTGGACAGCCGTTATTTAACAGGATTTTCTACCTTCCATCCCGCCTTTTTTATCTCACATTTTCCAACTAGGATCTTTCGTATTTTATCACACATTTTCTAACTCGCATAACGCATTTTTTATCTGGAGTCACGCGATTTTTAACACGCATCTCTCTTGCCGAATGTCCCCTACAAGCTTATATCTAATCATGACTAACTAAAGATGAAAACGAACACTTCCCAGACACAATGTAGTAACGAGATGAAAAATACAACTTTACACCAATGAATGTCGCGATAAAGCTCCATCACAAGATGAAACTTGACAGGAACTGACAAATTAGATTCGTCTAGCAACCGGCTGTGTGTGTTAATTATTAATTATTCGCCGAAGACGAAGTGATTATCGGTGAATATTCACCGATAATCACTGATCCTGAGGCGAATAATTGTTTTAGTATAAATACACAGGTGATTATTTCAAAAAAGAGAAAAAAAAAACGTTTGGCAACGCGAAATCATCTTCACTTACCGTGGCAAAACGACTACTGGCAGCCATTTTGTCGGTCGAGGTGATTATCGGCTGATAATCCGAGATAGCGAGCCAATGAGAGGGCGCGATTTTGTATAATCACCTGTGTGTTTATACTAATCAATATTACGACTAAAGTTTTTTTAAATAATTGCTGTCAATTTCGTATTTCGTAATTTTATTTGGCACTTCAGGGAATAGGACTCATGGTTAACATGTAAAACTGTTTAATAGCTCCTTGCTGCAGAAGTTTAATCCCAAGGACTGAGCCGTGGAAGTAATTTTTAATTATAGATTCTAGTAGCTTGGTAAATAGGTTACTATACCAACCCTTGAAATTTAGTATTTGTAGTAATTTAGTTTATTTACAACAAGAAGGGAAAACAAACTAATCTATCTATTGAATACTCATGTTTGTCTGCGATGTCCAGTGGATAACGACAATAATGAAGACCAAATATAAAGCCAATTTTTCCCAAAGACTGTTGTTCGAGATGGAGAAAAAAAAAAACACTCAGGAAAATATATTGACCCGGCAGCCAGATCAGGTTCAAGCCACAGGGATGAACTCGCATTTCATAAATCGCCTCTCTCATTTTCTTTATCGCCCATTTTCTAACTCTTACTTCCCCAGCAAGCTTCCGTATTTGTAGACCTTCATATATAATCGTCACTAACTAAAGATAGGATAAGCGTGTTATTGAAATACAGGCCGTAGACTTCACAATACATACTGAGTATTTAGAAATTCTCGTCAAGTCTAGCAAAACCGATCAATACAGGGAAGGCAACAAAGTCTTTATTTCCAAGCTTGGGGGCATTACCTGTCCCCACGCTCTTCTTTGTCGCTATTTTGCTTCCGCTAGAATCGTTCCCAACTCCTCAGTTTATATTTTTAGGGCAGTACGGTTTTTCAGGAGAACCAATATGTACCTATTGTGCTCTAATAAGCTTAGTTATACTAGGGCCAGGGAACTAATTAAAGAAACCCTGTCAGCCATAGGCATAGATTCGAAAGGCTTCAGCACTCATAGTCTCAGGGCTGGTGGAGCGACTTTTATAGCCAAAAATCTACCCAGATCTGATGGCTCCGACAGATTACTTATGCTCCACGGTCGCTGGAGATCCGAACAAGCTAAGAATATGTACGTTAAATAATGCTTTCCAACGGAACAAAGAGTTGTTGGAAAGCGTGTTCGTTACGGTTCGTAGCATTACTATAATTCAAGGTATTCACAATGTTTCTGAAATAAGGCTTCAGATATTTTTAACAATTGTTTCATATTAACCTTTTGTTCATGATTATTTAACTGCATATATTATATGCTAATCACTTCGGTATAAAAAGTAGAATTTCTAGTTTTCACTATCTTGCCTTCTGGACAGCCACCAAGAACTATAACCTAACTCTATGTCAGTTAGAAAACTTAAAGCTCTAATCCTCGGAGCTGAAATGCGTTGCATTCGATCGAGGAATAAGTTCCCGGGTTTTTTCCCACTGGGTTTTTACCCCGGGTTTTCGTATCGGGCAACGTATCACCGGTGTATTTTCTGTAGGTTTATCTTAGTTTCCTGTTATGCGAATTTTTTCACTCATGTAACTGCCCCTGCACTCAAATTTTTTGACTACGGTTATCTATATAATACATTTCCTGTAGATACATTTCTATATACATTTTTCAGGCTATTGTCAACTATATTCGTACTTGCACATTGATGTTCATATTTTGTCAATATGGTTTCACAAGTTCGTTCACAGTGTAAGACTATTTTGGTTTATAAAGCGCTGGTCCTGTCTGTCCGAAGGCACCATGCACGAGTCACGCACCAGATTATGTCGTTGGTGTTGTCTAGCGCTGGCGCGCGGGGTGCGAAGTGTAGTAATGAAGAGCCTTTAGAAAGTACATTGCAGTTAACAAGATTTTTTCCCTCGTTTTAGGCTCTAGTTCTTTGTTGCCACATTGCTTGGCATTTTTTGCTAGTCTAGTACGACCTGTATCTGTTATCTATATCTGTATCTTAGTTTTTCTGACAGTGTTTTTTCAGTTTTCATGGACAGTCTTTTCTTTACGCTAATTTTGTAAATTTATTTTCTTTTTCATTCTTGTATGCTTTTTTAAGTATAGAAATAAGCTTACATAATTTTTTGTCACATATATTGTGAAGTTTGGTTGTACTTCAGGCAAGTGTTCGCACTCTGCCTGCCTTTACCTTGTTGTAGTGTGTTTTATGCGTCAGCATACTGGAGAAGGAAAATTATTTTCCTTCGTACGAACGCAGTGAGAAAGACGCAAATTGCACTTTCTAACTAGGATCTTTCATATTTTATCACACATTTTCCACCTCGCATTTCGCATTTTTCATCTCGCATTTTCTAATCCTTATCACTCATTTTCTCTTTTGCGTCAAGAGTTTTCTAACTCGCATCTCTCATGCCGCATATCCGCTACAAGCTTATGTGCTTTAAAGGCTTCCACAGATAATCACAACTATTAGTAACTAAAGATAAATCGAACATATCCCAGACACAATGTAGTAACGAGATGAAAAATGCAACTTTACGCCAGCGAATGTCGCGATAAGGCACCATCGAAAGATGAATAAACACGGAAAAACAAATTAGTTTTAGAGGCCAGCTCTGCGTGTTAATAAAAAGACTAAAGTTTTTTTCAATAATTGCTGTCAATTTAATATCATGATGATTTCGTAGCTTTTAATATTTGAAACTAAAAGGTAACTTAAAGATGATTCATGGCTAACATGTTAAACTGTTTGTTACACATAAAATGATAATTAAATTATTCCATAAAGATCATTTGTACTTAAATCTATACGCTTTATTTTCACATGTAAAGAAAAGACTCTACAGCCAATCAGAATGGCGTACAGCTCTTTCACGTGTGGAAGTATAACCAATCAAAGATAGCGTAAAGGCCTCTCCAAGCCAATCGTTCGTGCAGCTCGTGCATGTCGTACGTTGAAATTAAATTTGCATTTGGTTCTATTGTTAGTGAATTTTTGTTTCTAATTTGCGTTCAGAAAACTATTTCAAGGAAAATTCTCGTCTTCTGTATAATAAACAGCTCACGACATAGAAAGTGCTTTGTTCGGGGTTGTATTCACAAACAACTCGTGAATAAAACCCCGTACGCCGAATTTTCTATGACGTAAACTATATTTAATAGTTCCTTGCTGCAAAAGTTTACATCCCAAGGACAGAGCAATAAAATTAATTTGTAAATTATAGATTCCATGCATGCAGTAGCATGTGGAATAGCCGGTTACTTTACCAACCCTTGAAATTTAGTATTTGAAGTAATTGCGTATATTTACAACAAGAATGGAAAACAACCTAACCTATCTACTGAATAATCATGTTTGTCTGCGATGTCCAGTAGATAACGACAAAGACGACCGTTCGGGGTGGAGTAAAAACAACTAAAATATATTGACCCAGCAGCCAGATCAGGTTCAATCAACCTGGATGAAACTTAAGTTTCCTTTGCCAGTAAATGCAAAAAGAACTAGCTACGGTTTGGTAATTTCTTGCAGTCTCCGCTAGAAGGAAAATTGTCGTTCGAGATGATGGCGTTTAACATAAGTTTTTTTTTTCCCGCATTCTACCAAGCAAAAGAGCCTCGCTGAAAAGGTACTGTGCCGTTCAGGACCTTACAGAAACACTTGTTAAGAGAGCCAATATTGTAAAGGATTTGCAGTAGATTTGATCTTTAATATTTCCTCCTTTCAGAGATCATCCGTCTTAGAGATTCCCCATTTTGGAATTTCCCCGTTTTAGAGATTCCCTGTTTTAAAGACGTCCCTCCCTCGATTCTCCGTTACCTGTTATGGAGAGCCGTTAACATTTTGTACCCAGCACCTTGCATTTTTTCATAACGGATTTTCTATATCTTGCATTTCGCATTTCTTAACTTCCCTCTCGCATTTTTTTTTTTTTAAATCGCGTATTTTCTAACTCGCACCTCTTATTTCCCCAACAAGCTTCCGTATTTGCAGGCTTTCATATGTTATCGTGACTAACTAAAAATGAAATCGGACTCACCCCAGACACAATGCAGTAACGAGATGAAAAATGCAACTTTACACCAACGAATGTCGCGATAAAGCTCCATCGTAAGTTTAAACACCACGGAAAGACAAACTAACTTCTTTTAGCGGCCAGCTGCTCGTGTTAAACTTAAGTATTTCAATAATTGCTGTCAATTTAATGTTTCGGAACACTTTATTTGGAACTAAAAGGTAAGATGACTCATGGTTAAGATGTAAAAATGTTTAATAGTTCCTGAGGGCAGTTTAATGCAAAGGAGAGAAGAAGAATTAGAATATCTAAGGCCCGTTTCAAACGTCGAACTTTTCATGTACCCAATCTAATGCAAATTAAAAAAATCTATTGTTTTCGCTCATTTGCATTAGATTTGATACATGAAAAGTTCGACGTTTGAAACGGGCCTAATTCACTCTTGTGAATAGCCAGTTTCTTCACCAACCCTTGAAATTTAGTATTTGTAGTAATTTAGTGTATTTAAAACAAGAAGGGAAAACAAACTAATCTATCTATGGAATAATCATGTTTGTCTGCAATGTCCCGCGCGTGGATAATTAACAATTATTCGCCGAAGGCGAACTGATTATCAGTAAATATTCACCGAGACGAAGTCGAGGTGAATATTCACCGATAATCACTGAGCCTGAGGCGAATAATTGTTTTAGTATAACTACACAGGTGATTATTTCAAAACAGAGAGAAAAAACACATTGCAAAGCGAAAATCGTCTCCACTTACAGTGGCAAAACGACTACTGGCAGCCATTTTGTCCGTCGAGGTGATTATCGGCTGATACCGAGATAGCGAGCCAATCCCCCAACAAGATTACGTATTTGCAGGCTTTCATATATAATCGTGACTAACTAAAGATGAGATCGGACTCACCCCAGACACAATGCAGTAACGAGATGAAAAATGCATCTTTAAGTAAACCAACGAATGTCGCGATAAAGCGCCATCGCAAGATCAACGATCACGGAAAGAAAAACTAACTTTTTTTAGCGGCTAGCTGCTCGTGTTAAAGAATATTCCAAAGTCTTACAATAATTGCTGTCAATTTAATTTTTCGAAGCTTCATTTGAAAGTAAAAGGTAAGATGGTTAATCAGTCAAACGGTTTCAATAGTTGCTACGGCCGGGAACTAAGACCCGAAGGATAAATTTAACAAATCGAAAGTGGTTCAGCGTTGTCTGTACTCTTATCAAGAATGATATTCGTCAGCACAGTGGTCAAAATGTTGTGGACTCACGAGGCGGAGCCGCGAATGAGTCCACAACACGTGACAAATTGACGCCAGCATGACGCGTACAGCGTTGTTTAGACTCGTATCGACAACGGAAAATTAGCCAATCAGATTGAGAGACTACAAGCAATTGTGGTAAAAATGTTAACCTCCAGTAGCTTGTTGTGTACGATACATGACCAACCCTTGTCAGTCAGCACATTCACTAAGAGAAAGAAAAATAATTAAACTAATCTATTTATCTAATAATCATTTTTCTCAGACAGTTAAGAATCGAAAAGAAAAAGAAATATAATTTCGGAATCTTCGAACGCAGTGTCTGGTGGGTCTCTATACAGAGTGTCAAAGATCCAACTATTTGTGAAGATTAGAAATATTTGTAAAGGTTTCGCCGATCAAGATATGTCCAGGTTTGACCCTAATTAGATGCTCGCCGATTTCAATAAGCGTCACGAAGTGTCCCCTTGCTCTTCTCGCCAACATCAACATCACTTGTGTCTCAGAATACGGACAATTTATGTCACAAAGTGTCCTCCAAATGCTGCTCTTTAAGTAAAACTTAACTGCTGCATTTACCCAAAGCTAAAAATAACGCTAACCTTTATCCTTACCTTATTGTTGAAAATAGGTAGCAAATGCTTAGACTTAAAGGGACACTCTGTGTTGGATGTCAAAATTGGGCATGCATGTAATTAGGGTCAAACCTGGACATAAGTTCTCTATTTACCAGCGGCGCGAATGATTTGTTAAAGCCAGTGGCTCCTCATCTTTTTGTTACCGACAACTTAACTTTTCGTTCGTGGAAACGCATTTCCTGACATCAAAAGTTGTCGATTTAATTAACTTGTCGACAGTAAACAGTCGTCGATGACAACTTGCCTCTTCTGTGGAGGCCAATACACGTAATTCCAATCATTGGGGTTCAACTAGCACCTGCTAAAAGTAAATTCTGTTCTTAGGTTTAAACTGAGGAAGTCAGAAAACACAGGTGGCTTTAACAAAACACTGAGTGGAAGCAATCAAATGGGAACAAACTGAGCTGAAAAATTATTCGCATGATGAAAGGAGAACAAAAGCACGAGTTCCCTTAGTGACGAAGTCGTTTTGAGGGGAGGGACATTTCTCCAGTAATTGAACTGGAGAAGAGAAATATATATGTACTCGAAACTCCCTCCCTCACAGGCTCTTCCAGAGTCGCGGCAAAGTGTATCGAACTCAGCTATAATCACAATGTGCGATGTACCAAATGGCCCGGCCCGCTGCAGTGATATGGAACTTTCCAGTCTGTATATGTTTTAGAAAGGGAAACTCGCAGTTCTTAAGAAGAGAACCGAGTTGTATTCCTATTTGCAAACAACACAATACAAGCTCGTAGGAAAAAATTTTTTGCGTTAAGACAAGATGATTAAGGTCGAATTACCACCGCAAAAAGATTCGACGGATGACCATTTCAGCGGTTAGCCTTGTGGCAGAGCGAAATGAGGAATTGTCGCTTGTTGAGGTTATATGGGATTTGGAGTGCTACGCCTTTATGGTGGAGTCATGGCAACGAGAAATGCGAATAACTAAGCTGAATGAAGCGCGCTCATTAATTCCAAAGGGATCGAGAACGTCAAGTTGGAAAATAAATTTTTCTTCCAGGACTTTTCGGCTTTTGGAAATCTTTAAATGCGAGCTTCTGATTCAAAAACTCCTCCGTTTTATGGAACAAACGTGGACAAAATTTCAGGACCAAAATGAACGCACAAAATCGCCGACGCAAATTTCCCTTTCGTAAACGGTCGTTGCCATCTCTCAGAACGAAACGGTCGATGCCATTTAAACGGTCAACTACACACTTCACTTCAAAGAAAATTAAAAGAAATAAACTAAGAAAAAGTATTAACAAAAATTAAGACAAAAAAGAAAAAAAAAATTGTAAAAGAAAAATACACCAAGTACGGAACTGTTTTCCGAAAAAAATTCATGTTCTACTATCAAACTTTTTTTCTTCTTCAAATATGTTCTTTATTAGACTGTTCTTAGCAAATACCTGAAAAAAAATCGGGGGTCACCGTGCTCGTTTGAGAGAAAAGGAGCAGTTCTTTCGCCATCAGGATTAGTTTGAGGGAAATCTCTTACGTTTTGTACGCGCGCGTGCTCATGTGTGCGAAAATCGTGCGCAGTAGGGATGCGCAATGCAATACTAAGGAATTACCTTAAAGTGCTACTATGATCAAAAATTACTTCTTTTTTTCTTCAGATTTTGAAAGTGCGACTGCTAACACTTGACTGGCAAAAAATTTTAAGCTTTGAGTTTTAACCAAAGGTTGTTAACTTTGAGTGTAAGTTTTGGACTTCACAGTCCTATGTAGGTGAGATACGCATGTAAAGAACCATACAATACAACAAGAGAAATAAATTAGCGCATAATGCTAAGCCAAGAGTGACTTAGACTGTAAGTAGTGTCTGACTTTGTAGAATCACCCGATTCATCGCCCACAATGCCGCGACACACCCGGCACTTTAATGTGATGTACGTGCGTAAATGCAAGGTAAATAAATAATGATCCCAGATGATCTCTAATTTCGAAATTCTCGTTTTTAGAAACTGGTTTATGTGACACCTATTTGTACCCTTTGCGATAACGATGGATTACCCCTGATGAAGACACTCCACATGAGTGCCGAAAAGTTGGCTCTTTGAATCATTTGTAACTTTCTGAGCTACATTCAAATTTCTTCAAACCAGAATAACATGAAGCTATGTCTGAAAGTCTACATGAGTCTTCAAATTAATAACTACCTAGAAATTTTGTACTTTAAACTTGTTCAATTACATGACCTAAATCACTCGGCATAGGTCTGAAAACTATGAGTTTGGTTTTCTCAACAAGAAATCGGGGTCGTCGGCAAAGAGAAAAAAAAAACATTTTATTGAAGCAATTCCCCAAGAAAAATCATCAGTATAGATAACGAAGTATAACGGACCGACTATCATCGAGCGTCCTTTGTTGCGATCGTGCAGAATTCATTTGGACTAGTTGTTTTCGCTTATTGCATGAGAAGTGGAAAAACCCTCGCGGAAACCGTTGAATGCCTACAACACAATATTTGGTAGCTACTATATATTTCAAAATACGATTATTAACAGCTCCTTCAAAGGATTTTGATAAAACTGGAAGCAATAGTGTTGAACAGAATTAAATATTGATGACAATATATAAAGTCCAAAGATGCCTCCTGGTGTCTTGGGTTGAATAGTTTTAAGGTCATTTCGTTGTTGTAAGTTGTGTCATACTGGTTTTGACATATTCCAGTGGCACGAAAAAAGATACCATTACCAAAAGGGATGTGCAGTGGATAACGAAAAGTATGAAAACCAAATACAAGGCCAAATATTCTCAAAAATGTTCCACATGGAAGGAAAACCACTGAAAATATTTTGCTCGGCAGCCAGATGTTGAGTCAATATCATATGGATGAATTTAAGTTTTCTTTGGCTTTGCCAATAATCCAAAAAGAACTAGCTAGCTTTGGTTGTTTGTCGCCGTTTTACTGAGAGGAAATTGCTGTTCAACTGAGATGTGTGTGATAGGTCAAGAGACACTTGAAACGGTTTTGTAGCATTATGCCAACCAAAAGAAAACTCCGCTGGAAAGGTATAATTGTGACTCAATAAGGTCAGGACCTTACGGAAACTTTTGCTGTGAGGAAGCTAATATTGTAAAGGATTTGCAGATCAGACCACTGATATTTCTCCCTTTTAGAGTCCCGTTTTTGAGATTCCCTTTTTAAAGACTCCCCACTCCCCCAGTTTCCCTCTCTACTTCTCGTCTCAGATTTTCAAACTAGGATCTTCCATATTTTATCACACATTTTCTAACCCGCAAATCGGATTTTTCCTCTCGCATTTTTGAATTCGCTTGACGCATTTTTTTATCTCCTATCTCTCATATCGCATGTCCCCTACAAGCTTCCGTGCTTACAGTCTTCCATATTTTATCATGATGACTAACTAAACATGAAATCGGACTCACCCCAGACACAATGCAGCAAGGAGATGAAAAATACAACTTTACACCAATGAGTGTGGCGATAAAGCTCCATCGCAAGATTAAACCTTACGGAAAGACAAACTAGCTTCTCTTGGCTACCAGCTGCTCATGTCGTGTTAAAGAATATTAAGAAAGTTCTGAAATAATTTGCTGTCAATATCAATTTCGGTTTTGTTTTCCACTGAAAGTTGATAGGACTCATGGTTAACATGGCAAACGGTTAAATAGTTGCTCACGTTTTATCCTAAACACTCAGCGCTGAAATAAATTTGTAACTTATACATAAGTAACTTGGTGAATGTCACTCGGCCAACCGTTGTAATTAAGATATTTAGACAAAAAGCAAAAAAGAAATGTATAGTTTTAAGACTCTATCTTCAAACGCGGAGCGTGATGTAAACGATTCAACTATATGTCCGAATTCGAAATATCTGTTAATTTTTTGCTGATCATGACAGTTAGACAGACTAGAAGCGCTAAAAATGGAATTTAAAAAGTTTCGATGAAATGTAATGTCAATCAGTTTTGTTCTCCTACCACCTGCCCATCGTATATTCAGTCACTACGTGTTGAGTGAGGAAGTCTGAAACGTAGGTGGATCGCAAAGCCGCCTTCAACTCGTTATAGAGGGAAAACAATCAAATGGGAACATACTGAGATGAATAGTTATTCGCATAATGAAAGGAGACCAAAAGAATCTACACGCGGTGGTACTGATAACTTCTCCCAAGTGGCACAATCGTTTTAGTTGAGCGAATGAATAACATGACAGTTGCGGCCTTTTTGTACAACAAGGAAACACAAAAACCCACAGAGCTTGCGTAGGAAGCTTTGTCGGGGGAGGGGAAGTGAGGACTGAAAAATCCACGCCTTCTTCCTCCCCTTCCCCTCCCCGACAACGCCAGCAACGCATCTTTGGAACAAAAGCCACTCGGCACTCTCAATCCCTGTTATATATGTTCATTATCAATACCTGTTTGACTGACATTCCATAGAAACTGTAAAGAGAATTTACACACCCATCACTCCTTCTACAGAACACAAAGCGGAATTCATTCACTCGATTTGGCTCTCATTCACTGTGATATTAAGCACTTATGATCTACAAGCTCAGTATATGAAGGGGATAGTTGTCTGAAAAACTGTGGTGCTGCGTCGGTGCCGGGAGAGTGAAAGACACTACCACCGTAAAACAAAAAATATTTCAAATCGATGGCTAATGTTTCGAGCTTAAGTCCTTCGTGAGAACGAAGTGAGGAATGAGGGCTTTTTCAAGTTATATTTGAAGTAGGGGAGCGATTCCATTGATTGGAGATAATGTAACGAAAATAGCGAGTAAATTAGCTGAATAAGAAGCGCTCATTATTATCAGCTAAAGAGGTGTGATCTTCATATAACACCAAGTTCTCATGACTATCCAACAAAAAAACTTCATGTCACTAGTTGGGAGAATGAACGTTTCGATCGTGAGAATGAAAGGGTTTATGTTGATCAAAGGCAGTTCCAAATCACAAAGTGATTGAACTCTTTTCTTGTGCAAAGGGCTCTCAATATCAAGTGAATTATTGAACAACAAATCCAAATAAAAATGAATGTCGAAGATTGAATGGGGATACTGAATAAATCAATAAAAATGGATGAAAAGGGACCACAAATACCAATCATAATTCAAACGAAAATGTTTAACTAAGGTGTGACTCCAATTATAAAACTTACCCCAATTCTCAACCAATACATGAGCCACGCCCCATTATCGACTTTGCGCCTGTTAAAATTCAGATAGTCAACCGTTAAGATACAAGTAGAGTACAAATAGAACCTGCACATAAACGTCTTTTATTCCGTGCAGACTGTTGACTGTCTCTTGTGCCTGCTATGTTCCCGGTTTTATTTTTCGTTTTAACGGAAAAAATAAGTAGTTTCTGTCCTACCAAATACTTCAGAAAGTTCTAATGAACCATGAAAGGCTAGAGGCTGTAATTGTATACTGCAGCGTTCCTACCAATTAAACTGATTTAGCTTAGACGCGTGACTTAGAAATTATAAACCAACTTTTTCTTACCTTCTATGAATTACAGACAAAAACATATTTAAACCCATGAAGACTTAGTGCTACAAAACACGAGGCCTCGATTTTGAAAATAAAAATAACTTTCACTTGCTTTTTACGGACGCATGCGTGCATATCTTTTGAAGAATTGTGCACGCACGGACTTCACAAGCCAGATTCGACATTCCCTCGTGCCACTAACAAAAGCAGTATGCCACTGACTTTGGCGTTTTCGAGGCCGCTCGATCTGCATATTGAATACTATGACACTATCACGAGGCCTATGCAAACAGGAATAATTTCTTTACAGATATTTTTGTATTGTTTGTGCTTCTATATAAAACGCGTATGTGCCTCGCGTTCCTTTTTGGGGTTGAACGAATTATCAAATTATTTGTCCGCTATTCATTTGTTATTTGGTACCCGCTAATAATCCCAACGGCCCGATAACAAAAAACGGCCTCCACCAATAGTTTTATCCTTTAAATCTGTGGCTATGACTATCAGAGATCTGCAATTGTGTCTTCTTTGATGAACGCTCGAAACGTCAGCTTTTAGAATCCCTGTACGGTGGCCAATTTACATTATCAACTCCGTTGATAAAACAAAATTCTTGTATACTACTTCCCCACCGACGCAGCACCACAGTTTCTTTAGAAACTACCCCCCTCCTTTCTTCTTTGATGAATTTCACACGCCATCACTACCAGAGGACAGAGTCTTTCTGCCGTTAACAAGATCCAGCATAACATAAGCATATAAGATTATAGTTAAACTTTTTTCCAGTGATATGTCGGCATTGCATTTCATGTCTCTTGTACCACAAGGTAAGATATACAATCAAAACGAAGAGAGACCCTTCACTTAATTTTACTGACCCTCCAAAATATTGAGATCTATCCCGTTTTAGGAAAAAAAAGATGATAGAGATAGTAGCGAGCAAGAGCATGCCTTATAATGTTATGCTACGTTGCCCAAGATGGCAAACATCTTCTAAAAGGGCAATCTTTTAAGTAGACTCATTTTTATCCACAATTTGTAGCTACAGGTGATTACATAAAAGTTTTTCGTTTATCAGAGCACACAGTTCTTGTCGACGATCTTTTTCTTTTAATGTATTAAATTTTTTATTTCATTTCTTCATTTACTGTGTATTTATCGGTTTCTTTATTTATTTATCTATTTGTTCATTGACATATTTAGGTAAGGCCACCCTTTTCCGAGCAAAAAAGCCCATGCCCCCCCCCCCCCCCCATATTGGCATCAGCTCTTCCCACCCCTTCCCAAACTCTGACCACGATAAGTTAGAAGGATTGGTTTTGAATGTTTTGCCTTCAGTGTAAGGGCAGGGAAATAGACCACTTTCACAAATGGCAACCTCCTTTACATTCTGTTGCATTTATGTTAATTAGACCTACTGCCCTCATTTTGAAACAAATATTCTTTTGAAATTTGCTTGTTGTAGCAAGGATAGAAAGACTTATTAGTATTAAAACAGAAGAATATTTTATTTGGCTGCCATTATGAAAGAGGTCTATGGCGCAGAATAAATAAGTCCTGTTTCTTTGAAGATCCAAAAAAAGCCACTGGGAGACTGGAGGTGTGTACTGCATGCTAATGTCGAAAACATTTTCCTTCCTCCCTAAGACTTAAAGAGAGTTCCTTCAGGAAAGTAAAAGGTTTTTGATTAAGGACACAGAATGGGGGAAGCAACAACAGTTAACTCCGTCGTATACCTGTACAGCAGACACCAATATGTATTTTCCAGTCACCAACATTGGACAACATTTCGAGAAGTGAGAAGGCTTAAATATGAAAACATCTAAACAACGTACACATTGCTATACCCTTTTCTACTCCAAATGAATGTTGATGCTACAAGAATTAGCCATTCATAGAATTAAATTGTTAGTGTACATAGCGAGACTAAGAATAGTAATCTAATATTGATAATAATAGTACTTAATCATATTAATTATATATGATTACGTAATAATAATAATAATAATAATAATAATTTCAAAGTACAAAAAAACATGTAATCACCCCCAAAATTCTGGAAGATAACAACAAAGTTTGTGATGCGGGCATTAATTAAAGAATTTGGATCTGCAACAAAATATTTTGGACTGAAATACACCAATCACAAACAAGCGCAACATAGAATCAAGACTGTGGTTCTTGACTGGCCAACGATCTGGAGTGACCGTTTAATTAAACAAAGCAGACCAAAACCACCTGACTCGCGCCCAGTGCTTTCCCGCGCTTTTTACATAGCTACACCTCGTATCATGCCAATTACTGATTCGCTCTTGTTACGTGCGGACACCCTGCGGTAAGGACTGTTTCCCTAATATGCGTGAAATAAGGAGACTTGACGCACATTGGATCTAAACGTGCAAATGAGATAACTAGCCGTCTTCACGTTAAAAGACGAAGCAAAATATACACCTTGCGAAAAACTTGGCAGTGAGCTTAAGTTTTCATTCCAAACAGCTCCTTGATTTTTCAGTGTAAATCAGAAGCTTACCAATCACTGGGTCCGCTGGGCGCCAACGCATCGACCACCAGCTTGCGCTACAGTTTTACAGAGCACCGAGATACACGTCTCACAAAAGATTCCGGTTTTGAACATTTCTCGAGAAGGCGAAGCAACCATTTGCACAAAGTTTCTCCGTCATTTGGAACACGTTACTTAGTCTTTTTCGGAGCCACTCGGGCAGCAGTCGCGCAAACAACGTTCCTCATCCGAGGAGCGTTACGTGACTTTGACCCGAACCACTAAGAAGGAACTAGAATTCACTAAGCGTTGACAACGTTACAGCACGCGATGGATAAAATGAAAGAATCGTCACCAAGGCGTAACGAGCCCATCATGTGTTGGTCACGTGTTTAACGCGTTTGAGGTCAAGAAAGAAATCTGGGTCAACCAGCTTTTAAGCACGTGGCTTGGATCCCTTTTGTCCCTTATTGTACGCTACACCGAAGCAGCAAACTCATTCATTCCTGATAAGATATGAAAGCTTTCTTGTCCCAAAGAACTCGCCTATTATTCTACACAAACACCCAACAACTGTCCGTATATTATTAATTATAAGCCACAACGTAAGCGATGGACTATACAAACATATTTCCCTTTCTATATAATATAACCTTAATTTAGAGACATCTACTTTGGACTCGTCTTCCCTGGCACAAGAGAAGAAGGCGTTTAGCGATAGCGGGGTTGTTCTCCCACTGCAAACTCCGTAGATCAAGTACAGTTGTTTTCTACAAATCTTTGGGTAGTGGTTGGCAAATATACAAAGACGAAAGTTCTCTAGCTGTTATTGCATGAAAAACTCTCCTTGATGGTCCGTCGTTCCATCGACATTTTTAAATCTTCTTGCTTCTTCTTGCATGCTTTCTTTGATCTTTAAGATCGCAACCGATTCACAGTGATCCTGAAAGGAAATGTAATTTCTCGTTAAATAAAACGAACAAACAAAAACTAAAAAGGAGCTTTCGATTCAGAGATATTTTTACACTGCTCCATGCACTGCCCTCTCTACTTAACAAGTCTCTGCACCGGTCAAACATTAATTTTTTGGTTCGCTATACTCTCTCCTTCAAAGTCACTGTTTTAAGCTGTGTTCAAATTAAAGCCGAAACATGATTAGAGTAAACATGTTTCAAGGAAACATGCTTCGCCGAAACATGTTTTTTATTGGGTCGTTCACACCAGACGTCGGTGTGAAACACGTTTCATGCATGGTTGTGTAACTTATGCTGTTTCATGACACTCGCATAATTTTTTTACATTTCAGCTGTAGATTGGAGCTGGAAAGTTCTGTAACAGTTGCATTTATTCTTTCGTTTAGTATTAAATTTCTTGACGTTCGGAGGAGGGGGGCTATGCAGCGTTTAACGAGGAGACGGCATTTGCGCTTTCTTCGTTACAAGATATTCCGTTTTCCACAAGCTCATCTGTAACAATCGCCGATAATTGCCGTTATATTTCTTCGTCGGCCCATATTGCAACTAGACATTTAGCCTCCTAATAGCCCCAATATTGGTTCTTTTGGGCACTTACCTCCTCTCGCATGAATCCGCCATTTTGAACGTGTTTGGTCGGATCATGATTGAAACTACCTCGCAAGGTTAATTCAATCATCAGAATAATCATGTTTCAACCATGATTCGCGCCTTGCACTGTCTGATGTGAACACTTTTCATAACGAAACATGTTTCATTCGTGATCAGACTAATCATGTTTCGGCCAAGTGTGAACACAGTATAATTAGAGGCTCCTAAAAGTTGTAATTTGATCTACGACCAAGCAAAGAAGAGGAACGAGCCTAATACCGGGTTGACGTCATAGACTGCTTTGCATTGTGATAGTTCTTTGAAAACAGCATGTTGTTTATCTGTCTAGAAGTGTGTGCCATTTCCTGTTCGTGGAATTAGCACAGAGAGTAAAATAAATTGAATATATTTTTTTGCGACCTGATAGTTTTTTTTCCTCCTGAGTAACTGCAGATTTGGATTTATTTGGTTAGTGCACATGACAACGACTGCAGACGAATAAAGGAAGAACGTTGTCTTTTTCTATGACAGACAGATGGAGAGGTAAAAGCAACCGTGTCAATATTTGGCCAAAGGATGTCGATAAGTTCAACACGAACCAACATCTGCGAGGATGCTGATCAAGTTGGATCATATTAGAAGTAACATATCAATAACGAGTGGGAATGTTTCATCCGAGGTTCCAAACACTAAGAAACAGATGAAAGCATGACGCTAAAGGCAGGGTACTTACTGCTTCGAATTTCAGAACACGAAGCACGAGTTCTTGGTTCAATTCTCGAACAACTGGCCGACTATTGTTTCGTTTTGTTTTTCTTGCTAGAGAAGGCAGAGAAAAAATATAAGAGATTTGGATATCGTATCTAAATCTCTAAAAGGTTTCATCAACTTTTCTATTGGGCCACGTATGAAAACACATCTATGTGATGTGGTGGTATACATCCTGTGATTGGTTGACTTGGTTGGTGAATTATTAATGATTTTGAGAAAGCTTTATAAATCCATCCCTGATCACTTGGACAATGGTAATAAACCGAAGGGCCATCTCACTAACTAATGAGGTGAATACAAACATGGATTGAAAAAAGTGCGCGCAGAAAAAAAAAACGTATGCCGGTATATTCAATTCTAGGAGGAACAGGCTCTATCGAAACAAGTTTTGGTTAAAACCTGGTTGTACATGTGTTCCAACTGCCATTTTTAATAAAACAGCTTCACAGTGCTCCGTGTCAGTTTTTTAGTGCTAATGTTCACATGGTTTAATGATTACCTCATGCAATTAAGGACGGTGCCTACTATTGTTATTGCCCATACGTTCTGCGCATCTCGAGATATTCGGGTTTCCTATCGATGATGCTTACCAATACAGTGATATTTTTGCGCGGTTTAAAACTATCCGGAGAAAGTAGATCTTAGTAAGTACTCTTTAATAGTATCCAAAAAGAAAATTGGGGGTAGCCTTGCATTATTGAGAGACATACATTGCTTTGTAATTTAAAGCTTTTTACAAATATTATTCATCAATAATCCTCTTTGAAAAATGCGTGGTTACCCCCACTTTTCTTTTTGGATTTCAATAAGACTTCTTAAGATCTACATTTGCTGCATAAACATAAACCGGGACAAAAATACCTTTGAATTAGTAGGCACTCTCCTTAGAGCATACGGGTCACATTTGTGGCTCCCCGTCTCATTATTACGGGTCTGATTTAACGGATGAGGACAGTTGATGATGTTTAACATGACGATATTTCTTACTTTTTTTCGAATATGGGATGAGGACAATTCATGATCTCTAAGATAACGACCTTCCTTTTTATTAGATTTCTTCTAGATTACGGATCCCCGCTTCAAATATCTTAATTGACAATCGACCAGAATTTTAACCCTATTTAATTAACAGAAAAGTTCGCACTTACATTATCTTGTGAGAATGGCAGTAAATTGCCAAACTGTCCATCACCCTCCCTAGGGGTACCAGGATTGTGATCATTCTGATTATCCTACAGACTACACAAGCACACGTACACGTCAGTTACATCAAACGTTACATGTATCAAATTTCGCTCATTAACCCTTCCCTCCTTAAAAACAGTCTTCTTAAAAATCAAATTAATTCGTTTCATTTAGTGATATAAAAATCCAACTTTCAACAAAACAATAAACATATGAACATCAACAACAAGAAAGAGGAGATCCATAAAAAGGTATCAGCAAATAACAGGAAATGAAGCTACGTGCATTTTTTTGCACAAAACAGAAGCAGCAAATTTACAAGAAAGTTACTGTATAAATACCTTAGGAAGGCCATCCATATCAGGGTTTGAATCTGAAACAAAATGTTACTTTACAATCACCAATGAACATCATTACAGAAGTACCTCAACATTCTCCGTCTTGTTTGAAAATAAAACAAGGATGAAAGTGCAGGTTGTTTCACAGTAACAATCAAAACAGATCAGGCAGGAAACGGCCAACAACATCAATTAGGTCCACTCAAAAAATGTGCCCATTTAAACCCTTTCCTGACCCAAGAGTGGCACTTCTAGATTTCACTCTGTCTAATGCCAGACAACTTTACTCGTCAATGGGGCCCCCCTCAGGCAGGAAAGGGTTAACACATTGATTATTTGAAAGTCCAGGGGTTTCAATAGAATTTTAAATAAGCAGCTGGTTTTAGTAGAGTAACAGATTGTATCAACCTCCACCACATTGAGTTTTTTGAATGTGTAAGGAGGGAGGGGGGGGAGGGGGGTGGCATAACTACAGAAAGACAATGGTTGCTAAGGAAGGTTTTTAGTCAAAGAGCCCTACAAAAAGGTTGCATGGATGGTTCTATGAAGAATCTTTTTCAATCATGGAAATCTGACATTACTTCAATCAGAAGGTGCCATGCATTTCAGCGAAAAACAGGTAAAAGCTCCCAGGAAACGAAAGGAAGAGGCATTTTTTCCTGAACTGTAGCATGGAATTTCTAATTCGACAAAAAAAAGGAACTGATATTTTGAAAAGTGTATCAAAGGAGGGCCTTATGACATCATAATTTTTTTGAGAATAATTTGTAAAATCTATTTTATGTCAGGATGTTCTCATACTGCTGCGTTAAAAATTTGTGAAGAACAGTTAACTTGCTGAGTTTTTAGGCATTCTCTGTTTTGGTCACATGATTTACCAAATATGGTTGTGAGTCGAACTATACAAAAGTAACAATACTTCATCAAGATTCCTAGCCTGATCATAGTTAAGCCAGTAAGCTAGTGATTAATTCATTGGAGAAGTGTGGCCCAGTGGTT
>NC_090878.1:22430796-22443296 GCF_036669935.1 Montipora foliosa
TGAATTACATGTACTGTATGTGAAAAATGTATATTAACGCCTGCGTCGCTAGTGGAGGGTAGGTGCCCAGGAAGCCTGGGGGCTGAAACCGAAGTCACATCCCCAAGGCGCTAGAACACCCGACTGGCCTGCCCAACCCGCAACCAAGCCACGAGCCCCCCGCGCCAGGCCCCCCTAAGGCACCCGTCACACTTGAGCCAGATAGCTCAGTGGAAACAAAAATAAATAATAAAGAAAGAAAGAAAGAAAATACAAAAAAAAAAAAAAGAACAACACACAAAAAAAAGGAATACAAAAAAAAAGAACAAAAAAAAAGGAACACAAAAAAAAAAGGAATACAAAAAAAAAAGAACAGCACACACACAAAAAAAAAGGGGGGGGATAGGGAGGGAACGCCGAGAACCACTAAACTCCTGATCCGACTAACAACGCCACGCCAACAGAGCAACAAACACGCTGCAAGCACATTGGACAACAACGCATGCACTACGCAGTAATACCGCTGAACCATGTCAGCCCCAGGGCTCCCACAACCTAAAGAGTGCTGCAAACGCTACAAAAACGCATAAAAAACGCTAACAAACGCCTGCAAGGCGCTACTGACCGGACTAGCTCCCGGTCGTGAACCATGTAACTATAACAAACGCTACAGAACGCACCAAAACGCTGACCAACGCTACCAGACGGCCAAGACACTAACAACAGCCTGCAAAACACTACTGACCAGACTAGCTCCTAGTCGTTAACTATGTTAAATTCCATTTAACTATATTTAACGCCTGCGTCGCTAGTGGAGGGTAGGTGCCCAGGAAGCCTGGGGGCTGAAACCGAAGTCACATCCCCAAGGCGCTAGAACACCCGACTGGCCTGCCCAACCCGCAACCAAGCCACGAGCCCCCTGCGCCATGCCGAAGGGATCTCCGGGTAGGAAGGACCCGGAGCAAGGGGGCTCGGGGCAACTAGGCCTAAGCCCCCAATAGCCCAAACCTGAGGCACCCACCCCCGCTGGTAACCAGAGTAATCCACTACCTGTTACGCCACCAACTGGGAGGAAACACGGACAATGGAACTAACTGGGGTTCTGATATAGATCTGGTATGCCTCGCTCGACCAACGCTCCAAGGTTTTGATCAGGTGATCCGGAACACCACGTGCCGCTGCAGTTGTCGCCGCCCCAATCCGGAAACTATGGCCGGAGTAGGAGCCGGAGTACCCAGCCCCATGTAGGATAGACTGCAAAAAGGATGATAGCTGCTGCCGGGTAAGAGGACGACCGTCACTAAACAAGAACAGGGGCCCTGGAGCAGACCCACGCAGAGACAAGTAAGTGCCCAACGCTGTTATGGAGCACACAGAGCCCGAGCCACGCCCCAAGTAGATATCACAACCCACACGGAAGGGGTCTGTCTTGGAACACTTGATACGGACTTTGAAGCAAGAGGGATTCACCAAGGAGTCCGCTTGCAGGTCGCTAACAGTCATATGGGTGTGAGGATCGAATGCCGAGTTGACCGTGAATTCGCCCGCACGCAAAAACCCAAAAAATGCCAAGCAGCACGCAGCCCACAACATCACATGGTCTCTAGTAGACAGGTCCAAAGAGCACTGAATGACCTTCAGATGATCAACTGTGATAGGTAGGCGCCTGGGTGACACTGGACCTTGAACTCGCTTAATGCCCCTTAGCAGACGCTGCAAACGAAGACAGTTGACTAGCGGATCGGGAAGGCCATGGTCAATGTGAAGGGAGCGCACTGCTGATAGATAGACCTTGATGGAGGAATGGTTCAGGTTGTCGGCCAGGAAGGAAGCAAAGCGCATGAGAGTCTCCTCAGTGGCTGGGGGGATGGAGCCATCCTGGTTTGCACGACCATCCTGGCGGCAAAAGTCTGTAAATCGACGTTGGGCGGATCGGTACACTCGTCGGGTGGAAGGGGCAAGACCTTGGGTAAGTAAGAACCGACACTTCTGAGTCAAGGCATCTGAAGCGCTGCCAGAAGGGAGGCAGGAATAGGAGATGGGGTTGGGTCGGCCTGTGGCTCCAGGCGTCTGAACCGCTGAAATTGGAATCGAGAGAGTGCATCAGCAACTGGATTAGCTTTGCCTTGAACAGATGAAGCTGTAAATGAGAAGGAATGACGGATGGCCAACATAGTCAAATAACGCAGCAACACCATTAAGTTTTTGTCCCGCGAGGTGCCAGACTTAAGTACAGCCACCACAGACTCATTGTCACAAAAGAACTCGACCCGCCGAGATACCCACTGACGGCCCCACAGATATGCTGCTACCACAATTGGGAAGAGCTCCTTGTACGCTATAGATGAGGAACTTTGTGCAGCTGACCAGGCACCAGCAAACCAGTGGGATTTAAAAATAGCTCCATAGCCCAAAGAGCCAGCTGCATCCGATGAGACCTGGAAGTCCGGGAGAGGTGCCCATGTGGGCATGCAGAAAAAACTGAGGCCATCCCAAGTTTGGAACAGTTCCCGCCACCAGGTTAAATCCCGCCGAAATTCCTGGTTAAGTCTAATGGGGTGATCATCACGCCGAAAGGCACAAAGCAAGTCGATCATCCGGCGAAGGAATGTCCTACCCTGTGGGGCGACCTTGCAGGCGTGATGGAGATGGCCAATCAGGGACTCCAGCTCGCGACGTTTACAAAAACGTTTTGCCGACCACTCATCTAACAGTGAAACAATCCTATCTCTCTTGTCAGTCGGAAGGCGAGCCTGAAGGGTCTCAGAGTCAAGTTCAATCCCAAGGATTGTAAGACGAGTCGCGGGCCCCTCCAACTTATCTGGATGAAGGGGAAGGCCAAGTTTTGTACACAGATGAACACAGGTTTGAAGGTTGTTGTGGCACACAGGGGACGCCGGTGGGCCCAAAGTGAGGAAATCGTCCAAGTAATGGCGGAGAAATGTAACCCCATAATTGTGAACCAGGATCCATTCAACCAGGTCTGCAATGGCGGTGAAAATAAATGGTGCTGAACGCAGCCCAAAAGGGAGCACCAAATCCACAAAATATTGCCCACGCCACTTCATGCCAAGAAGGGGGCGATCGTCCGGGTGGATAGCCACATTCCGATATGCACTGGCCACGTCGAACTTGGCCATTAACGTTCCTCGACCCAGAGACATTATGCCATCAATGAAAGCATCCACCGACACATACTGAATTGTAAATGGCGGCTTAGGGATGCCGTCATTGACACTTTGCCCCGCTGGGGATGATAGGTCTAAAATGAGACGCCACTTCCCAGGCTGATTATTTTTGGGGATCACCCTGAAACGACTTATGTGCAATGACGGAAGCGGGGGCACTGGAAAAGGACCTGCCACCCTGCCAGAAGAGACTTCAGCTTGCAAGTAGGAGTCAATCACTGATGGGTGCTCAGCAGAGCTACGCATGTTTGAAGATGCAGATTTGAGGGACACCAAGGATGGGTCAAAGCCTATCCGAAATCCATCCCGTATGCCAGAAGTCACAAATGCCACAGCTGACTTGTTGGGATGGTGGCATAATTCGGCTTGAAATTGATCCAACTGTAATGGTGTGACCTGAGAAACCGGAGATAACGGGGCAAAAGAGACAACTGCAACGCTGGGCTTAACGGGAACAGAAACGGGAACTGAGACTGGAACTGAAACTGGAACAGGACAAGACAACTTTGCCAGCTGAGGCAATCCATTTGGCTGGCTAGGCAACGCAATCACATCACTAAAACTATGTACAAACACAACACTGGGCGTACCTCGCCCCTCAGTACTGTCCCCTTATCCCTCCAGGGGAGGGGGAGCGGGAACGGGAACGAAATCCAGCTGAGCGGGGAAAGGGGCAGTTAGCCTTGGTATGCTCTCCCTCGCAATTGCTGCAGTTGTGGCGGAACTTGCACCTCCCAAATGGCCACCGACATTTCCCTTCATTCCAGGAATGGCAGAATGGTGTGCGTCGGTGGGAGTCTGGGCTGTCTGAGGAAGACTGAGGAAACCCGGAAAGGGAAGACGGCCTTGGTTGCAGTGAGGACGATGCTGGCAAACGCAAATGAAAACTATACAGATCCAAATTCATTTTGGAGCAATCCGTAAGGCCCGAGGTAGCAGCATCCCTTCTGAAGGCCAGATCGTATTCAAGCCAAGCCAGACCTGGATATTGGCGGGCTGTTTGAATAATGAGCAGCTTATATCTGGTCAAGTCTAACCAACGCAGGGGGTGAGAGGGACACAGGACCAGCTGGAAAATCGTGAAGGCCTCAGTCCAAGTAAGAATATCCTTGATTTCAACCTGCCTGCGTTTTACGTTGGACACCAGGAGTTTACCCTCCAGGAAGGTCTGTGATTCCTGATCCCCAGCTCGGAGATTGACTGTAAGTAGATCCGCCAACTCCACGAACTGGCCCTCCATGATCTTCTTGGCCAATTTCGCCGGGACTGGTGCATGACCAGGACCAACAATGAAAGCCTTCTCAGACGCAGGCACTGAGCCAGAGTTACCAAAACTTGGCAGGCTGCCGGATACACTGGGACTCGCGAATAGAGAGGTGATGGGGGCCACGAAGCGAGCCGAGCTTGAGTCAGTGATGGCCGACACAGGAGAAAAGGTAGGAATGAAGGCAGGCAAAGTAAACGTACCTGATGATGCCCCAAAAGCCATAGATGAGACATTGACATCACAAGAAACAGCAGTCGATCCGGAGGAGCTAGATGGAGTGACGCCAACAGAAGTGCCAGGGACGGAGGGGGGTAATGGCGAGGGGGTGCTCCCTTGAATTGAAGAGATGATAATCGGAAGGGTGCTTCCAAGCGCGCGAACAACAGCCTCGGCGATCGAATCAACGGCCAAAGGCGCCACAGGGCCAGAGGGAGCCGTAGAAACCACCATCGGCGCGGGGGACAAGAGAGGTATGTCCTCCGAACGAAGTCCAGCGGACAAGCTATTGTTGGTTGAACGAGGTGGGTTAGGCATGATGTACAATCGAACACCAACCAGCAACGAGCGAGGTAGAGGCGACCACGAAATACAAGTGAAAACCAAACCAACAAGCACGACAGAGAGCGAGAAAAAACCACGGGCGAGGAAGGACGAAATCCTTTGGCCACGCTAACGTATCGGCGAGCACACTATGGTCCAGGGACGGAAGAGCGACGAGTGAAGAAAGACAAGCCAACAAACACGACAGCCGCCGAAGAAAAATCCCGGTCGATGACTGACGAAATCCTTAGATGTTATTCCTTGTTGACCACAACTGGGAACCGCTACACTAAGCCCGCCAAAATAAACGCCACGCTAACGTATCGGAGCACACGATGGTCCAAGGCACGAAAGAGCGATGAGCGAGTAAAGACAAACCAACAAACACGACAGAGGGCGGGGAAACCACGGTCGATGACAGAAGAAGTTCTTGTGTTTTTTTTTTTTGTTGTTGTTGTTGTTGTTGTTTTATCCTTGATGACCACAACTGGGAACCGCTACGCGAAGCCCGCCAAAGAAACGCCACGCTATCTGAGCGACGAGCCGACTATCGGAACAGGAACAAGAAAAGGTAAGACGAACCACAACACGGCGGTGAAGACGAGATGGAGACGGTCGAGGATCGAAGAACTTCTATTTCAACCTGGACAGCAACCGAGACAGCCAACGAAGCGAGAAGAAGAACGCCGAGAACCACTAAACTCCTGATCTGACTCACAATGCCACGCCAACAGAGCAACAAACACGCTGCAAGCACATTGGACAACAACGCATGCACTACGCAGGAATACCGCTGAACCATGTCAGCCCCAGGGCTCCCACAACCTAAAGAGTGCTGCAAACGCTACAAAAACGCATAAAAAACGCTAACAAACGCCTGCAAGGCGCTACTGACCGGACTAGCTCCCGGTCGTGAACCATGTAACTATAACAAACGCTACAGAACGCACCAAAATGCTGACCAACGCTACCAGACGGCCAAGACACTAACAACCGCCTGCAAAACACTACTGACCAGACTAGCTCCTAGTCGTTAACTATGTTAAATTCCATTTAACTATATATAAAACAATTATTGAATTCGGTTTTTGCATGATATCATGAATTATCAAAACCTCATGTCTGTGTTATCTGCCGAAGCCAAAGGCTTCGGCAGATAACACAGACCTCGGTTTTGATAATTCATGACATCATGCTCAACCTCATCCAATAATTGTTTATTATTGTGTAGCAACAGAAATTCAAAAATGGACTTACAGTGCAACATGCTTTATCCTGGCCACCCAACAAATTTTCACATTTGAAAATTACGTATAAATATGTCAACTCAAAAACCCATGCAACGGTGTTCAACTTACAACAGTGCAAACTTTGCAAGGAGGCGTCACTGTCAATCAAATTTACACATCCTGATTGACGGACAATTTGTAAAAAAAACTTTGTTGGGTGGCCATGGTAAGGCACGTTGCACTGTAACAAGAGAAAGTTTTAATAATGTTATTATTAGTCTGTTAAAGCTTTCTTGACTGAAAATAGCAGTGAAATGGTGACTAAACTGGCAGAGAAACCAGAGTGATATTTTTCTGAAAGTCAATCATCGCCTGTTTACACTTGCTAGTAAAATGACAAGTTACGTTTTTGTCTGCTTCCCCCAGTACCAAAGAAAAACAAACTAAAATGGCCTCAATTTCCATTGCTTTTAAAGGGATATCAGCTGTAAAGACAACTACAGAGAATGCCATACTGTATATCAACATAATTTATTACATTGAAATTAATAAAATTTATTTATTGATCCTGTCATTTCATCTTTCCCTGGGGTTCCAGTTCGCATTGATGGCACACAAGGTACAAGGTAACTAACGGACTTGTTTGTTCATTTGATGAGATGAGAAGTGTTGGCATTTGCCAATAACCAAAATTAATAGAACTTCAACACATTTTTTTTTCCTGCAACTCAAACATCAAGAGCAATAACTCGATAAAGATGTATGTAGACTTTTTTTGCCATACATTTCACGTTTACCCCTGGCAACTAAAACCCTATGATAGTTCACAGACTCAAATCTTGATTTTTATGGTGGGAAACTCTCTTTCTTGAAAAGAAGATGGCAGGTGTGGATGATAATTTCGATGTAGGTCTGTTGACTTTGACATAATTATAACCGGGCAGAGAAGTGTTGTTGGTTTCATAATTTTACGTATCCTACACTGACCCGTACAGTGTCAGCAATCTTTTGTTGCGTAAGCCCATCGTGGTGGAGATTGAGGATTAATGTTCCCAGTACATCTGAGGTAAAGCGCTTCCTTTATCATATACATGTAGGCCAAGTTGATTATTGATCCTAACATTACAGTGCCCTAACATACATGTAGTGTTGGTGGAAGACTTCTATAATAATAATTGTGCATTCCAATTCGATCAATTACGAAAAAGAAATTCTGACCAAGAAGTCGTTCTTAGCCTCGGAATTGGCTGGTCCGTAGTCCATGACTTGTTTAGAATTTAAGCCAGCTTTATGATTGGACGTCGCAAAAGAATGTCAAAGTTATTGTTTTCCAGAACGTTTCTGATTGGTCAGTGTTGGGGAAAAATGCAAAAAAAAGTCTCAACCATTCATGGTTCGAGTGTCGCGCTGTAAAGTGGAAGGAAGAAAATTCTTTGTTTTATTGCATAACAGTGTCTGCCAAACCACAGCAGTGCACCTGCATTATCAAGTCTCAAAAGCTTGGGTAAGTGGTGCACATGAATTTGACTACTTACTGTACTAACGGAAGACTTACATTGGCATGTTCACCCCAGGTGCTACTGAGCTGTTAGGAGGGGGCCGCATCCCACCATAGTTCTATGGAAAGGAAACAACTGTATTAATATTATAACAAGACTACATTGTTAAATACCTAAACTTTCGCTCTACAAAACAAGCACTGTGATTGGTTGATTCTTGGTCACATGGCCCTGAAAAAAATTCAAATGTATCCCGACCGGGATACAATTCCACAGCAGTTACCCGCTCGGGATGTTTTGCTGCGATTGTTGCAGGAAAAGTCTTAATTATAACAAAGCCCTTAATGTCTGGTCCCTCGGGAAACTAGTTAGTTTTGTTTTGCCTCGAGTCCTGATGTTTCTCTCGACTTCGTCTCAGGAAACATGAGGACTCTCGGGGAAACAAATTAAACTAACTGTTTCCCTCGGGACCTTACATTAAGTGTATAATGTACAGTAAATAGCTCTTTCTGGCTATAGATGTTCTTTGAGCCAATCTTTTATCTTTAAAGACAGACACATTAGCTAGGAGAAATTAAAAAACAACTGCCAATACGTACATACAACTAGCGTACAGTGTACAAATTTCTGTGTGCAACAATTTGGTGAATCAGATAATTTTTAGACAATATATAAATAATTGAAAGTAATATCAATAATAATAGTAAAAATAATAATAATAATAATAATTTGATGATATTCATCAAGTTGAACAATAAATAATTATATATAATATACAGTTACTGTGCAAAAAGAATGCAAACGAATTTCGCACTTTTCGGCATTTTTCGCTACTTTTCGACAAAATATAACAAAATTTCAGGCAAAACGAATTTTCATTCACAATTCGTCGAAATTCAAAATGCCAATTGTTTCAATCAAAACGAAAATTTGCAACGGCCACGCGAATATTCGACTGAAATTTTGTTGTATCATAGCGAAATTTCGTCGTGACATAGCGAAATTTCATCTTGAGATAGCAAAATTTCAAGAGTGCTTATTGAAAGTTCGCAGCGAGCATTTGCCTTTTGCAGTACATTTAAGTTAACGTTCGAAAAAGGCCAGTCGAACCCCTCATAAGTGACCAAGCCGGGAATTTGTGAGAGTGGTCGCAACAAGAGCCGGTCACTTACGTGAGCCGATTCTCACCAGACCAAAATTAAAAACAAGGGAGGGTGGTCGTGTCACTTACGAGAGCTTTCAGCAAAAGTCTCTGGGATTTTAAAATTCTTATTGTTGGTAAAGAAGATAACATTCGGGAATGCTTCTATTAAAAACTGGAAACTTCCTTACTCTCATTTACATCTGCCAAAATACCCTTACAAATTACAGAAAAAAAGGGGAACATCATCGCTTTCGCCAAAAGATTAAGCAGGCAGATTATTCATGGTAAAGGAAGCGTTTTTACAATCTTTCTTTTACAATCTTTCTAATTCAGTCAATGTGTGACATCTGGATTGCTTCTAAGAAACGTCACAAAAATGTCGATTCCCAATGTGTTTTCGAGTCCTGAAAAACCAATCTGTTAAGAGAAGTGTCTATTGCCAAATAACTAGAGTTTGGATTATCGCACCGCCCTAAAACTTTTACACGCTCATGATTTATTACCCTCCTACAACATGTCAATTTCTTGACTTAATTTGTTGAATGGTAAGCGATTTTATTTTTTTCTTTGCGTGGTACTTGCGTGACATGAAAACCAAGAAGAATATTATTGTTAGGTTTGGTTTGTCGTGTTTACACTCAAGGTTGAGAGAAGAGTACAGTTGTACGTTGATTCCATTCATTCATTAAAATGCGAAACGCTAACCAAAGGTTTACGAAATTTGGTTTTAAGCCGCGGCTACACGAGCGATTTTCTGCTCGCAACAGTGATGCCATTTTTTGAAGTTTTGTCGCGTCACCGGCATGATGAAAATCACAAGTGTAGCCACCCTTGAAGTGCCGATTTTTTTTCAACGACTTTTTCTGCTGTCGCGTTGCCAGTTTAAGGGTGGCTACACTTGCGATTTTCATCGCGCGCTGGCGACGCGACAAAATTTGAAAAAAATTGCATCACCAGCACGAGCAAAAAGTTGCTTGTGTAACCGCAGCTTTAGGATTACGATATTTCGATTAAGTTCTTGAATGTTCGTTTCAGTAAACGTACGAACTCCAACCGAAATTTTGTTGTTAGATTTACGAATTTTTGTTTCAGTACGTACAAACTCGAACCGAAATTTCGTTGTTAAAAATTGCAAATTTTCGTTTCAGTACGTACAAACTCCAACTGAAATTTTGTTGTTAGATTTACAAAATGTTGTCCCGCGTTCGAATTTGTGTGGCTCAGCGAAATTTCAAAGAAATTTCGGCCGAAAAATCACACTTCTTCCCCCGAAATTGAGAGAACATTTTATCAAAACTCGTTTGCATTCTTTTTGCACAGTACTGTGTATTATATAAATTATATATATATATATTTATTTATTTATTTATTATTTAGATAAATTTTATAATTATTAGTTTTAATTTTTTATCTTAACAAAAATCCCAAACAAGTCCATGTACAGTACATTGAACAGTACATTACAGTATGATAGTTTTCCCATCCCTATCATCAGTAGAAGGCAGCTGGCTACTACCATGATGGTGAAAATAACCCACTACTCAGAGTAAAACATACTAAAACACTGGAAGCACTGAGGCCCTTTCCCTCCTAAGAATAATACTTATAGATTTTACTCAGTGTCCAATGCAAGAAGATTGATTTGAATCATCAATGGGGGCCACTTCAGGGATGAATGGGTCCTGCACTCAAAAACTATAATAGTGTATGTCCCCAATAACATCAGTTTAAAATAGCTTGCTAATTTCATTGTAGGAAATGATATATGAAATGAATCATAATTTATATTGATTTGATTAATTGCATTCATAACTGCGAGGATCATAGCTTCACTTAATTTCATATCGCAGTTCAAAATATGATTCACTTCATATATCATGTACTGTACTACTGTACTCATCTGAAGACCATCACCAAAAAGAGCCACTTTTGTCTTTTTTTAATTATTGTTTCCTACCGGTGGGACAGGAACTCGAGGATGATTCATTCTGCTCATTTGCATGGGTTGACCTTTCAAAAAAAAAAACAAGAACACAAACGGTTCAATCCAGTGCTTTGTTTTATTATAATAATTGTCGGACAAGTCTTCACATGTTTACGGACACCTGCAGTCATCTAGGGCCTGTCATGACTCTTGAAATACAGAATGTTTCACAACAGGTAAGTGAAGTGAAACCGGTGCAATTCCTGGATTTAGTTGCATGCGGCCATGCTGACGAAGATAAACAAGGTGTGTGCAATTTAAGAATAAATTAATAATCAATTCAGTTCTTTCAACAGTACTCATTTCCAATGGTATTTTTAAGAGTTAGTCCATTTTTAGCTAGGGTAGTCCATTTGGGTAGTCCGTCTGGATAGTCCATGAACTGGGGTTCAGTACTAGTGACTGTTTTGTCCACCACCAACAACTATCCACTTTTTATCACAACTATTCTTAGACTATTTTATTTCCTGTTTTGGCTTTCTTGTTCACCGTATTAATTATTATCTTTTGCGTTTACTTCAGGTTCACAAGTTCACAATTTGTAATGCTTTACATCACAGATAATGAGCTTTTGCATTATAACCTCAATTGCCATAACACAATCATCGACTACAACGTCAGCAGAAACAAACAAACAAAAGATCCTGGTATGACAAGTTGGTATAAAGAGACAGCAAATTGCTTTATTCAGGTATAATCACATGATTTTGAAGAGCAACTTTTCTCAAAGACCAAATAAAGGGGGAGTGCAATTTGTACACGTAGTCTTTGCAAACATTTACAACTGCTTATTTAGTCCAAATTACACCAGAAAAATCATTGTGATTACTTATTAATAATTATAATTATACATGAAAATTATCATAACTTATCATAATAACGTAGGTCTATCATGGGTTATGAATGAGGTACAGTGTAACACGGCTTGCATTTGGGTGGTTATCTGTGAGTTTCTTTCAATTGATCACTGACCAATCAGAATACTTGGTTTGTTACCTCCTTTTGCAGTGCAAAACTGCTAACCAATTGGAATGGAGGAATTTTTCCATGAATATTGTTAATACACGAAATCACACATTGCTGCTTGTCAAGACGCATCAAACTTTTCTTATTCTAGCTTCTTTTTTTTAAGAAGTTGCTCTGAGTCAATATCAGCACAGGAGCAATTAAAGGAGTCCTATTTGACCATTTTGTCGCTGTTGATTTGAAACACCGTATGTAATCAAACCACATACAAACGATCGTGCTATATCCTATCCGCGAAACAAAAGCCGCATACAGTAATGGCTGTGGGCTTGTAACTAGTGGTCACTAACAAAATAAAAATAGACAAGGGATGAAAGTGATTTCGGTCAAATTGTGAATCGTCCGTAAATCACTAAAATTTGGATGAAACTGCCTTATTTCCAGCACTTGGTGTGGAAACTCTCCCAAATCTTAAAAAGAAATTAACCAGAAAGCACATGAAATTCAATTTTTTGAGGAACCATTTTCCAAGCATTTTAAGTGCCATTAATTTTCATACAATGTAGACCGGAGAATACCGGTGACAGAAATGCATCCGCTGTGAGTTGTAAGGAGATACATAGGAAGTGAAATCAACTGTTAGTAATTCAAATCTCATTAAACAGCTAATTGTCCGGTTTTGCACCAAGACATGGAAACTTTGC
>NC_090878.1:22458296-22475796 GCF_036669935.1 Montipora foliosa
TGTATGGTGGTGGACAAAACACTGACCCCCAGTCCATGGACAACCCCAGCGGACTACCCAAATAGACTACCCTAAAAATACTATTTCAAATGAGTACGTTGGTCTATAGATACATGTACGTATAAACAGCATTGAAAATAGTCCTTACTTAAGCCTAAACACCCATTTTAAATGATGTTGATCAACAGTATAATAGGTCTAAGCACCCATTTTAAAAAGGTTAGCTGTGGATAATTGTTGTAATGGTCGATTACTTCAGGTAAGTGAAGTGAAACCGGTGCAATTCCTCGATTTAGTTGCAAGTGGCCGTGCGGACGAGTATCTCGTCTCGCGAGACGAGTCTCCTGTGACCTGCGTTTTATACCTGCCGGTTGTTATTGCTCATCATGATCGCATCGGTGCGGTTAATGAAAAAAACACTTTTATTAAGTATTGGTCATGACTTTTATTACATTTGGTGGCTCCTAAAGGAGCCGTTTTCTTTTTCCTTTTTCTTTGGGGGATTCATTCTCCCGAGGCAGTTCCTTCACGTTGGATGACGAATGTTATTTTTTCCTGCTTTAGCATTGCCTGTTCAGACTTTCATTACCGGCGCATCACCGGCGCGAGCAAAAAATCGCTTGTGTAGCCGTGACTTTGGGAGATTTGTTTATACACATTGTTTAATTCATGAATGAAAAATACGTAGTCACTAAAACATGGAACGACCTAAAACCACCTACAACCACCTAAAACCATCTACAACCACCTACAATGTACAACCATCTACAACCACCTCATAAAAAAATCTACAACCACCTCAAAAATATCTACAACCACCTACAACCACCTCAAAACATCTACAACCACTCACAAAGAATCGAATAGCATCTTAAACAAGCCATAATTGTATAAAATAAGCAAGACAACAATATTTGGTTACCATTTAGCCAAAAAAATGTGGAAGGCATGGTCGTGGCATAAAGGTAAGCGATTTTCCGAATTTGTTAAACGCCAACTGGATGTGAATACCGCTTTACCCTGTATTCCATGCTGTAAAGGGCGCTAAAATCGTGAAAAAGGGCCTGGAACGATCGTCACAAATTTCCCAAATTCCAGGAAATAGAAATAGAGTGCCGGCATTTCCCGGAATTCGGGAAATTTGTTTATAGGCCTTTTCTCACGATTTTAGCACGGTTTACAGGATGGAATGCTGGGTAAAGCGCTATTCACATCCAGTTGGTTTTTAACAAATTCGGAAAATCGCTTACCTTTATGCCACGATCATGCCTTCCGGATTTTTAGTGTTTAGCGTTTAGTATATATAGTGAAGGTGTATAGTGTCTAGAGTGTAGTACTTAAAAAATCTTTCTTCATAGTGTAACCACGTGTTTTAGCAGGCCTTTGCTTAATTTTATCAGAAAATATTTTGGCCGAGCCAGTTGGCTCCTGGTAACTAATGACATCAAAGAAGTAACTTGTTTGCATCTCTTCAGAAAGAAATGTGCAAAAGTGTAAGAAGTCTTGTTGAAAATTTTGAGATTTTTGTTAAGCCTTTATTATTTATAGAAATGTCAGACGATGGCTGAAGATGGCCTTTACTAGGTTTTCCTCGATCTTTCTTCAAAAATAATATAAAGCTGATTAACAACTACAGTAAACTCAATGAAAAAGGAATTGATTTCCTGAGTTGGGGAAGCTTCGTACTGTACTGCAAAAACCTGCACCAGTGGAAAAAACACTTGACCCTAAAGTAAACATTATACACATATAATTTACATGTAATAGTATGAATTCATTAATTTTTAAACCTACCTGAACTATCGTGTGGAGGAAGACAAACAGCAATGCGACATTAATTAGCATTCTTCTTTGTCATTGAAACAACTGAACAAAAAGGTCAAGGATGTCATTACTGATCATTATGATACTGCTCATTAACTTAAGACATTTTCATGTGATCATTGAAGGAGACAGAATATTCCATAATTTGACCAGATCCTGCTCTTCTCTGGATGTAATGAAAGTACATGACTTATCAGTGTTTGTTTGGAGCACCTTTCTGGTACCAAAATTTAATTTTGGCTTCACAAGTCACATTCCTAGCTTATGAAATGAATGGTTTAACTACCCATAAGCATAGCCAATGGCTACTTTTTTCTCTATTTAACCCATTGACATCTGGAAGTGAGACTTAACAGATTTTATTGTCTAACGCCAGACGTCTTTACTCGTCAAAAGGGGGTATCTTAGGGCATTTGAGGCATCAATGGGTTAAATGTTTATTCATCGCACAGCCACTAAATAAGACAGTTGAGATCTCCATGCATTGACAGGAAAATTCACTTGGCATTTGCCAGAGAAAAGTAATTAAACACGAAGACGCACTGCAACAGGGTCGTTTCATGCTCTGGTTTCATTCAATTTCATTCAAACAAGACTGATTAGCGTACATGTACAAGATGGCAATCAACAGACAGAAGCAAAGAGACAGAATCCCAAAAAGATATTTCCAGCACAGGAAAAATGGCCGGGAATTTTAAAAAAATAATGACAGATAACATCTAACAACATATTGCTATTAGGGGCTTTTCTTGCACGAATTATCACAAAGGTCTATGATGCATTCACAGTTGATTGACAAATCATCCATGTACATGTAAGTCTAAGGTACCATGCCTTTTATAGTGGTCGTGTTTAAGTGGCCCACTTAGGAATGAAATGGTACCAGTACCAGGCTTCCAGACAAGTTTGTAATGTACATGTAAGGTGTCAACAATGAATTCCAGGAAGTCAAATTTCCACAGCTGTCACCAAACAATTATAAATTTTTGCAGTAATTAATTTGTCAGGTCATGAAGCTGACCTTGTAGGGTTATTGATGCAAGACCCCACCCACCAATGTGACCTGGGTTCATTTCCCAGACTGGTTTATATAGCAGCTCTCATAATGTATAACATGATTGGTTCGCTACCCTAGCCAAAAACAAAAGACTAAATAATTGAAACAATGACTTAGACTCAAAAACAATAGAAGCTGCTTAGAATACCAAACAATAGCAGGTTACGAGAGCTGCTACACTACTGCCTAGACTTGGCGTCTGCTCCGAGAGGTTTTTCTCTGGGTACTCCAGTTTTCACCGCTCCTCAAAAACCAACCTACATGTACAATACAATACATACTTAATTGACCGCTCCCCATACATAGGGGCTTTTCAGGGCCAATGAAACACAACGAAACAACGGAACAGAACAACAACAACTGTTAAGAATCCCAACTGGCCGGAGGCAAACCACTTGGCTGTTTACAAGTGCAGCTGGGAAGTTGAACCAGGGACTACCAGGGCCACACTGCCTCTGTACATGTATGATTGTGATTTCTGTGCAGTGTCCTCAAATATTTAGTGCATCAGCGCTAAAATTATACATGACACTTAAATAAAGTTTTATTAAAGCTGGTTTCATTATTGGTACAGATTTCTAAATGGTGAACTCCTACAAGACTATTATAAATTATTCTCACTGAATAGAGCGGTTTTCAATTGAGTGTCGAAAGTAATTAGCGAATTGTATTGGTTTTGAATTAATTCACTCATTGATTGGTTTAAAGTTCTCATGCAACTTTTTCAACCAATCAGAAGTGAAACCAAAACCAATCATTGCTTGCGCATGCACATTGCCTGTGCTGTGTCTCGGCTATGTGTGATTACTTCGAGTTTTGATTGCTTTTATTTACTGGATGGGTCTCCATCCTTTTTGATTTGCCAAAGTAATTACTTTGGTTTTGGTTTTACGACACTTGATTGAAACTCGCTCTAACACAGGGTTTTATTGTAATTTATCTCGTTCTACAGAAGCGTTTAACAAATTTACATGTGCTGTCCATATTACTGAGTTGCCCATTTTTTGGCCATGGATAAATTCACACACATGCATGGATCGATATGGAACAATTATTAAAATGGAAAGGATACGGTATAGGTTGTTGTACTTGATGTACACAAAGGTCACATCCTGGTGCACGCAAATAGGGGTCTGTGTTCCCTCTTCCTCCTTCTCCAATACCAAGGGCATGAACTTCTCGATCAGAGACATTTCGATATCTCCTCGGTAATTCCGGGAAATAATCACCTGGAATTGATACCACAAAACACAAAGTATCTGACTTTAAAACATAGCGAAGGTTCAATTTAAGTTACCTTGTAGAATACCAGAGTGAATTACTTTTATTTATGGGAAAGTTTCGATTGGAAAAGCTCAACTTCAGTACATATGGATACATGCATGTATGGATACAAGGTCGATCGTAGAAGTAAGCTTACCTTTCCTTTGATATCCAGAACAAAAACTGCAGACATAGACATCCTAACTCGTTCAAATCGACAAATATACTTAAATTTTTAAGATGTCACCTGAATCGACGCTCAAAGATCTTTTGCTCCCCTAAAACAGCTCTGCCCCTAAAATATATTGCTGCCACTGCAAGTGGAGTGAACATTCGAGGTAACTATGCAAACGAGGACGTGTTAATAACCCTGAGGAGGGGGTGGTGACAGAACAATATTCCAAATGATTAAATGAGATATAAGAGTGCTTTTAGGAAATACTTTTTAATAAAGAACTAACTTACTTCTCCTGTCTAAATGGCTTGATAAAACCCAATTTCTGTCCATTTTTGTGCATTATTGAAGACGTGATAGGTTTTTGTCTCTGAACCAGTTACTCCTCCCCAGAAAGTGAGGTTTTGGGCTTTCTAATTGTACTTGGTAACCTCTCAATTGAGATAAAGATAATATGTCGTTACAAGTGAAGAAACTTAAGACAAAGTCACTTAGCAGAACAGGCGAAAATAAAGAAGAAACAGCTTCAAAAGTTAAGGTACTTCGTGAAAAACAAAGCCAGTGGATGAAGGAGCGAGAAGCATCGAAGACTGCTACAAAAAAACTTAAATCTGTGAACAAAGATAACTCTACTCTTCCTAATGTACCGAAGTTTCGAACACGTTCAGCAACGTCTGGTTCTTCTTCGGAAAACGCTGCAAACAGAAATCCTCACAGCAATCCGAGGAGAAAACCGTTGTATCCTGAACCACAGAGAGACCGTACCACTCTAATGTGATATCGTGGATATCAAAGTCTGATAACCCGCTAGTGAAAAGACCACCTTCTGCCACCGGCTCACACAAAAGGAATCCCAGCTCCTCTCGGATGAAAGCAAGCAATGATACTCAAGTGAAAACTAACCAGGAGTATGTGCCATCAAATTATGAAAATCCAAGCTCTGTAAGTGTCTCAAAAAAGCTACTTTTATCAAGTAAACGAACACTTCATAATAAATTAAAGCCTTCATCAAGGACATCAATGAAATCAAACTTAAGTCTCCATGGTGATGATAATCATGACAGTTATCACCATGGTGATGGTATTAGGCGTGGTGAAACTGATGAGGATTCTCTCTTGAATGACCATGCAGATACATGTAGTACTGGAAATAACATACAGGTGCTGTAATGCTTCCTAATGATAGTTCGAAATTGAAGACTCCTGAGTTATCTTCTGATATGCTGAATGCACTAGCAGACACTGTTGCAGAGAGGCTCAAGGCGACATTACAACCCTCTATTGAGCATAAACAAGGTCAGCGGAGTGTTAGTGACGATGATGAATCAGGTATTGCCAGTCACTTGTGCCCCCTTTGTGAAAAACATATGACAGGGCCCAAACACACGCCAGTGGCTGCTATACCCTGTTGACACAAATATTCCAAGACTTGCATAGGTGATTTTAAAAATGCCGAACATGTCATAGAGTAGTGAGGTCAACAGCAGTCAATACCGTAATGCAAGGAATTATCAAAGATTTTAAAGATCAAAAAGGAACGAGAAAGACTACAAAAGATGGAAGAAAAAAGGAGGCAGTATGTGGATGAATGTCAGTCATTAGTTCTGAGATGCAATGCTTTAAATGGTAAGTTCAGTTCAATGGGAAACTTGGAATCTGCAATAGGAAGCATCCTAAATTGGCTTTTTTTTTTTTTTTTCGAAGTCAAAATCAAGGCATGATAATGGGTGTTACACCTATAGGTGCTCAGCAGCTTATAGGAGATTTGTTTGTTAGTTGCAGCTGTACAAATATAGTTTAGGCAAAGTTAAAACCAAGACAATGCAGTGGTTTTGCCTGGATGGCATATTTGGGGGACTCCAAGGAGGTTTGCAGGGGCAAATGCCATGTGCTAAAATTAAGGACGGTGCCTACTATTGTTATTGTGCATAAGTTCTGCGCATCTCAAGATACTCAGATTTCCTATGGGTGATGCTTATTAATACAGGGATATCTTTGCGCTGTTCAAAACTATGCGAAGAAAGCAGAACTTAGCAAGTGCTCTTGGTATCCACAAAGAAAATTGGGGGTAACCATGCATTTTCGTCCTTAATCAGTTGAGTGTGCTTGCTTGTTTTCCCTCCCTCCCTCCCTGCTATATATTGAGGTAAGTATACATTTCACACACTGGTTTTTCTCAGTGATGTGTTGACAGGGTCTTGGGAAGTGGACTGTGGCTCGGTTGCCATGGTGACCTCCTTGCTGCTGAGGAGAGTGCTGCTTCCTCTCTTGCTACCTTAACAGGACGTACATGTACATACCCTCCAATAAATTGGTGTAGCGTTTTAATTTTTCATTTATTTGGATCGATTATCTAATTCTTTATTTTAGTTCCCTGTAAAAGTAGCAATAATGTATTTGTTAACAATCAATTTGATACCCTAAATTCCAAGGACACACCATTGTCTTGGTTGAAGGGGCATGTCTCCCCCTCCTAACCCTAACCCTAACCCTAACCCAACCTCCTTCAGAAGTATTACTTCTGATTAATAGCATAATAATAATAGAAGAAGTAAAATAAAGTCAACGACTAATTATATGTGGAAATATTGAAAGCTTCTGGCTGTATCTATGGTCAGGGTGAAATTAGACAATTTAATTTCATACAAGGCGGAACGTATTCTTAATTATATGGTAGCAGGAGCTAATCAAGGGGAATCTCTGTCTCTACTAATTCCTGAGTCAAACCTTTCCCAAATAAATTTATTTTTCAGAACAGGATTTTCCAAAGGAAAGTTCATGTATGGCATTTCCCTTGACACTAAGAAAGCTTTGTTTTGATGGGCTTTTACAACAGAGGGCATGCTGAATTTCCCAATTAGGGAGATTGGTTTTTATAGTGTTCAGTGAGCATGCTGAATCTCCCTAGGGAGGCGTTCTATAAATAAATGTACCCGGAAAAGGGTTGATTCCTATGCCAAGAATGGGAGATACATGTAGAGGCTCTGCTTAATGAGCTCCTGATGGAAGTGGTAACAGGAGATCTCCTGTATCAGTGTACTAACATTTGATTTTTAGAGGGAAAATCAGGGGCACCCAACGAGAATATAGTTCAAAACCACTTAAACATAGCATTGTTTATAAACGTATTTAGGTATTTAAACGGTATATAGGCATATTTTTATCCCCTAAGATTTTTTTAACTGTTCGGATTTCCTAGCTGAAAGTCTAGTGATTCGAAAACTATAGGGATCAAAGCTTACCTGTTCGAAAATTTCAGCCAGAAAAAAGGCTCCCGAAAATTCTAGGTTGTAGGTGACCTATTTAGGGTGAAAATCCGTTAAAAGTGGGCAATTATACCATTTTTTCAGATGTTCGAAAATCCTAGGAAAGGCAGGCAAGCAAGAAATTTTTCAACAAATGATCCGAAAATTCTAGATCTCAAATAGTCTTCCGAACAGATTATTTCCGAAAATTGACGTTGGGTGCCCCTGGAAAATGTCTGTTTACAATTTTCTGTCCACGTAAAGTGCCCGTGAGTTAAATTAGCAATGTCTTTGCTTATTTTTTCAGATGAGGCTGAGAGTATTCTCAGCAATACGGAAGGGGTGACGGAACTACTTCTGGACGAGAAGAAATTGATGAAGAAACTGGAAATGGATAAAGGAGAATTGAAAGAGAAGATCAACCGTCTACAAAGTCAGCTTGATGCTATCAAGGTGAAGGAAGAAGATTGCCAGAACCGATGCCAGGAACTGGAAATCAGATACAACGAAGAAAAGGAGAGGCTCTCGTTAATTGAAGACACTGTGCAGCGGATTGGAAAGAGCAAAGAGAGAGTCAAGATGATGGTGCACAATTTTGCACCTTCATTAAACCTGGATGATTATGAATAGCTTTTCTCTGGGTTCTTTTAATTCTTTTAATTTTGCATATTTTGGAAAATTTGTTGAATGTGTTTCAAGAGTTTTCAATGTAGTGCGTATGCAATTCTTATCTGCACAACTTGAGGGTTTAGCAGAAAATTGTCCTTCTAAACTGCTTGGAGTGAACATCTGAAAAAGATATGGCAGAGAGAGCTCGCAATTTACGGAAAGTGAGCTGTTTTCCCTTTTAACTTGTCTTCGCACAACCACATTTATATTGGTTAGCATCATTTCTCCATTAGAGACGATTAAATATTATTAAAACTCTGGGAGACACCATTGTCCTGGCATTCGGAAAGCTCCCCTCCGGTTGCCGTACGACAGCAACAGCGACGACAACTTCACCTCAAAATATAACTTTGAACTATGGTAAGTTTCTCGCGGTTAGGCCATCTCGCTCGCGTCGTACAATGTGGGCGAAGTATGCTAAAATGAATTGGTACGATTGGTTTCAGAGTTTAAAATGAAGACTGAAAGATTCACATTTGTATGCTCGCGTTGTCGGCAAAACCTCAAATTTGGTGATTTCACGTCGTTGCTGTGCAGAGGACCGCACGAATTTGTGCTAAAATGCGTGCTGCACGTGCAGCACAATTACTTTTCCTCTTTTAACCAATGATATTCTTGTTTCGTGGCGTTCTCGTTAAAATGGGGAGCTTAAGCACGCGCGTTTTTGAGGCGCGGACAGCAACCAGAAGTGAGCTGTTTACCCTTTTAACTTTTCTTCACACAATTACATTTACATTGCTAAGTATCATCTCTCCATTAGAGACGATTAGTAAAAAAATGTGGGCACCCGAAAATCCCAGAAACGCGAAATGTTCTCATCCGGTTGCCGTCCCCGTCTCAAAAGCGCGCAAGCTTAAGCTCACTAGGAATCTTGAGCACACAAGGTTTTTGAGACGCAGACGGCAAGCAACCAGAAGTAAACATTTCGCATGTCAAGACAGTAGTGTCTCCTAGAGGTTTAAACTAATCAACTGTAATAGTGAAAAGATGCTTAGCAATAGGAATGTGGTAGTGTCAAAAGAAGCAAAAGAGAAAACAGCTCACTTCCGGTTGCCGTCCACGTCTCAAAAGCGTCTCGTGCTTACGCTCCTTATTAGGGAAATTGTTTTTTTTTTTTTTAATTAGCGAGTTTAAGCACGCACGTTTTTGAAACGCTGGCGAGAACCGGAAGAGAATATTTCGCATGCCAGGGAAGTGATGTTCTCCAGATTTTTATACCTATCATCTCTAATGGAGAAAAGATGTAAATGTGGTTGTGTGAAGACAAGTTAAAAGGGAGACAGCTCACTTACGGTTGCCATCCCTATTAAGCTTCTACGGCAACGGAAACGTCACTTCAAAACAGATCTTTATGATTATTCCATCTTGTTTTCGTTGTACAATATGAGCGAGTTGTCCTTTAACTGCCTAATAAAGGAGTTCGTCTCCAAAAAATCTGCAGTGCTGCGTCGATAAGGAGTGAACTCCTTTGAAGCCTGGTTTTCACTAGCGACGCAAGCACAACTAGCGCAAGCATAAGTAGCTTATGCTAAGTGAAAACGAACGTTGACATAAGCGTCAAAATCAACCGCGGAATCCGCCCTTTTGTTCAAATGCTCAGACGCCGGGAATCTGGAGCAAGTGCTTTAATTGGCCAGACATAGCAAATTCCTTGTGCTTATGCTGTGTTTCGTTTTCACACAACGCAAGCGAACGCAAGCAGAAGCTCAAGCACAAGGAAATGGAAATATTTTGATCCTTGTGCTGCATGCGCCTGTGCTTATGCTTGCGTCAACCCCGTTTTCACGATGAAATAAGCGCTCTTATGTTTGAACTTGTGCTAGTGCTTGCGTCACTTGTGAAAACCAACAAGGCTTCAGCATCAGCCCTTCGCTCTGACGATGGGCTTTGCGCTCGAAACAAAAAATAGGCAGGGTTCGTACAGGTCATGGAAAACCTGGAAAATCATGGAATAGGCCTTTTGCAACTAACGATCACATATTACAAAATCTGCCATGCTGGAGGGCAAGCTCATTATTATTCCCCCACTGGGACATTAAAACAAAGAGACCTAAACCAGTCAAGCTTGACTTGCCTTTGTTTTAATGTCCCAGTGGGGAAATAATAATGAGCTTGCCCTCCAGCATGGCGGATTTTGTACCATGTGATCGTTAGTTGCAAAAGGCCTATTGAAGTACTTCAGTTTCCAGGCCTCGAAAGTCATGGAATTTAATTGTCGGTCATGGAAAGTCGTGGAAAATTATAGTTACGTGTGGTACGTAAATAATTGCAGAAGTGGAAGCAAGGACAAAATAAAATGCAGACGAGTTATGTCAAAAAATACCACAAAAAAAAGGATGATTTTGACAATTTTCGAAACTGGCAGCTCAGTAAACTTTAGGCCATGGAAAACTGCAAAAAGTCATGGAAAAGGTCATGGAAAGTCATGGAATTTGAAAAACTCTTAAGAGTACGAATCCTGACAGGCCAAGTTGTTCGGTTTGTGATAAAAGCACCACGGAACTTGGCCAGATTACTATGTTCAACAAAACAATCATTTTGTGATAGAGGGCTAAGCAAAATAGGCGCTCAGAAGTTAGTATTGTGCATGTTCCAAAATGGTCGTAAGTGAAAACCAGACTTTTCTCAATTGCAACCTGTTACCGATAAGCTCATCTGCTAGTTGTGACACCAAACTATATCACATGATTTGTCATGTGAACGTGGGATTCTCATTATTTTACCACGCAAACTTCTGTTCAAGAGACCCATAAACGATTTGAAAGATAATCGCAAAAATGTGAATCTTGCTAAATACGGAGTTTAAGATCTACGACGCGACGGTAACGAAAACGTCATTTAAAATTGCAAGTTCAGGTTTATTAATTTTTTTTTCGTGATTATGTCGGTTTGTCTAACTTCTAAAAACTAGCTCAACTTTCCAGGAACTGAATTAGGAGGTGCGGTGTTGAAGTTACGGCAGAACTTGATTCAAATTCGCTGCCTTGAGTTCACGTTCTTCCAGTCGTAAAACTTGAAAACTGGTCCTTTTACGTCGCAGATGTGCCGAAAACGTGAAGGAAATGTACAAAAATGAATAAATGCACGTGCACAGCGTGCAAGGTATTGTTTTTCCTCATTAAATATACAAAATTTGTGACGTTTTCGTTGCCGTCGCGTCGTTGATCTTAAACTCCCTTAAGTCTTTTACACGCGGACGTCTCAGCGGCCATGTTGAGGAGTAAAACAAAAAACAAAGAAAACATCAGCCGTGTTGGAGGAGTGGAATATTCTTGTGGGAACTGAAAATTTTTATGACAATTAGTTTGCAAATCAATGGCAGATGGACACACGAAAACACTATGATTTTGATTTTGTTGAGTTCTGGGCATTACTTTCTTGCGAGGAATGGTTGCATCAATAAAGAAATCTCTACGAGTAAAAAAGTTTTTATTGCTAAAATTGCGTTCATAACTTCGAGGATCATAGCTCCACTTGATTTCATATCCCCAGTTCAATGTATGCCTCATTTCATATATCATTTCATTCGTTGGTTCATTCATTGCATGACAAGCCACAAATGACCAGCTCCTTACGTCAGTGGCTTCATAGCGCAGTTGGTCAGAGCGTCGCAGCGGTTTTTCAGGCTTCTCTAAGCTATTGCTAAAATCGCGTTCATAACTGCGAGGATCATAGCTACACTTAAGGAAACCTCAGTCTATAGAAATCCAACCTTTATGCTTGCGAAATAACTTATGACAGCAGCCAGATAGAATCCCCTCCAATACACCCAAAAAAAGGAGTTGATCATCCACATCAGTGGTTTATGCCTAACTGATCAAAAACGAAAACAAAAATGTAATGAGCGTATCGTAGTTTTATGTATTTACTGTGCGCAAATTAGATAAGAGTACTAGTGTTCTTCTGCCATGGGTGGGCTCCCCAGTACAGTCACAAATGAGTCTATTTTTAGAATACCCGTTCCCGCAAAATTCAGTTGTCATTTCCCTGAAAAAACATGGCAAAAGCAGTCACGCGTGACATCGCTTCATCTGATTGGTTAAAATTGGCGGCCCTTTGTTTGTTTTCGCTCGAAAAGTGTATCTAAAAATAAGCCCACTTGTGACTGTGATGGGAAAAGACCGTATATTGATAGAGAAAGATTCTTATCTAATTCATTCTTGTTGTGTGCTCTCAAGGAAAACGGCTTATCTACCGTAATTCGGAAAGTCGTTAAGTAATAAACCACCACATTCAACAACAAAAAATTCTTAAAACAATAATTGAGAAGAACTGCTGAACAAGAAGTTTAATAAAAAGCAGGAAGTCAAATTTTCTTTTTAGCCGAATATTAAAAGTTGTGATCACGACAGAAAATATGGGTAGAATTTCATATACCGGACTAAAAATGGCGGAGAACAAAAAAAAAATTGTTATTCCGATTAGGCCTTGCTAATTAGGTGTTGTTATGTTCGCTTTGTTCTTTTGTTTCATGGACCTTAATTATTTCGGATCCGGTATATGAAAGACCAGCCCAAGCACCTCCCCTCCAGAGTAACATGGTGTTGCGCGCCCAACCTCGTTCCCAGGGTCTCCATTGTCTTAGACAAAGTTGGCATAGTTTTGAGATCCCAAGAAAAATAATTTTTTTTTCTTTGGTCAGTGCAACTGAATCCTAATTGTAGAGTACAACCTCGTCCCCAGGACCTCTCCTTGGTTTTGGGGATGGGGCGGGAAGAAGCTAAGGGAACGAGCGCAGAAGGGAAGGGAGAGGTCCTGGAAACGAGGCTGTTTACAGTACTTTTTTTTTAAAGCAACATGCAAAGAAGATGTTTTGAATTGGTTAAATTCACGATTGATAGTGAGTGTTTAAGGGCATTGCTTTTTCGCGATATTTATGACGGATTCCGAAAACCGTGGTTCTATGAGGGGACTGGGTCAAGCCTATTGCGACATCTACAAAGGGATATCGACCTGAACACATTGAAGCGAGTAAGACATGTTTACAAAGTAATTTTTAGTAAAAAAGCGTCAGTTCAAGGCGATATGCTAAACCGGTGTGTGGTCTTTGTAGAAAGCTAAGTTCCTTTGCATGACTCACTCAGCCCAGCCCCCACCCCCCCCCCCCCAAAAAAAAAAAAAAAAAAAAAAAACAGAACTCGGAAATCGGGAAGGGCGTGAAATTCTGCAACCAAAATTTTGGCAATGTTGCGTTGAAAGATATATAGATTTTAAAAAAGCACTGTAAAAGAAAAGGTTCAGTTGCAATTAAAAAAAAAACAAGTTAGCAAAACAGTGGACAACATATGCTTCAAGAAAATTGCTCGTTATTTTAAGTTGAAAAGGAAACCTTTGTATGGGGCTAAGCTAAAAAATGTTTTAAGTCATCGTCCCCACAGTGAACGTTGTTTTAGATGTCAGCCTGTCACTGTAGATTTATACTTGCGATGGGTAAGTCAATGTGCATACGTTTTCTGGACCAGCTTGTCTGTCGACAATCTTCCCCTTCTAATTTATGTCAGCGTTGTTTAAGAAGCCCTCTCCAATAAGCTACTTTCAAAAATACCACGATACTCTTTGCCCTCCAAAATTTTGCATAACCATTGCTTTTATTTTATCTTGGGACCATTGCAAATCCCAAGAGAATGCTAATACAAAGAGTATTACGGTATTTTTGAAAGTGGCCTAATGTTCCAGTTTCTCTTGGGACTTACAAGGCTCCCAAGAGAAAATAAAAACAATGCTTATGCAAAATTTTGGAGGACAAACAAAGAATAATATGGTATTCTTGAGAGTGGCCAAAAGACACCTTATTTATATACCTACCTTACCAGCCGCGCATAGACCGATTGCATAAATGGCCGCCAAAAACGTATTCTTTTGTTTATGTGCTAATTAGACTCACTAGCCTCGTTTGCATAGACAAAATACAATAGAAATATCGTTCGAGAGCGAGGCTAGTGAGTCTAATTAGCACATTAACAAAAGAATACATTTTTGGCCGCCATTTATGCAATCGGTCTGTAAGCATCAAATGTAATAAACACTACAAACACGGTACTTGTGATAATGACTGGCTGTTGGTGTTACGCTCCCTATCAGTTGCCTAGAAAAGTGTCATTCCTCTTACACCTTTCGTTGCACCGTTTCCCCAACCAATAGATGGTTTTCACTCACCTGAGTTAATGGCCATTTTGGTGTACAAAACAATAGAAAATATTTGCGCAGAATTTGCATAAAAGTAGAGTTCAGTCCCCAACGGAGAGGATGTCTATTGTTCTAGTACACCAGAATGGCCGCTATGACGTCACGTGAAAACCATCTATTCATGGTAACATGTGGTTCTGTTTTAGTCTCCTTGTCTATTTTTCCCGTCTCAACATTGTCCTCTGTAAGTTCTTACTTACAGCGAAGAAGCTACTGTGCCATCATTTGAATGTCTGACCTTCCCTTGTTCCCCTCTTTCTTCACAAACATAAATCAGTGAAACACAAAATTTTACTCTACTTTCTTTTTTATTATGCCAATGCACCATCTACAAAATAATAGAGCACATACTTTAAGTGCAGTTTGCACTTTTATAAAAATTACCAAAATTAAGAAATTAATTTATTATACTTATCGTTATGTGCTCTTTTTCTTTAAAATGTCAAGGACTATCGCTGTTTCTAATTTCGGGCCTGGCATATTTACTTACAAGCTAACTTATTTTGTATTTCTTGTTCTCCTCCTTCTTTAGAAACATAACGCAGTGAAATTTTACTCTACTTTCTTTTTTATTATGCCAATGCACCATCTACAACATAACAGAGCACATACTTTAAGTGCAGCTTGCACCTTTACAAAAATTACCCAAATTAAGAAATTGATTTATTTTACTTATCGTTATGTGCTCCTTTTCTTTAAAACGTCAAGACCTATCGCTGTTTCTAATTTAGGGCCTGGCATGGTTACTTATAAGCTATCTTATTTTGTGTTTCTTTTGATTGAAGAGGGTGTTTAAATAGTTGAACGAGTCCTTAGGTTGATTGGGGTCTCGGTAGAAACCTTGTTGAGACAAAATATGACGTCAAGAGTTTATCCTAGAGAAAAAAAAAACCCAAAAAGTAGCGGATGCGATATGTCCAGAAATGCACATATTGAGATGTACGCCGATGTTGTCCAATTGCTCTTCCGCCTGCGGCCATTTTGAAAAACCGCTTAAGTGATTATCCCGTAATAATCACCTCATTGGCAACCAATCAGCGCAGAGAAGTGTCAATAATCACCTATGTAATTATACTAAATTGAGATGTACGCCGATGTTGATAAGCGTCAAGAAGTGTTCCTTGCTCTTCCGCCCAACTTTAACATCACTTGTGTACAGAAATGCTCACAATTAACATTATTAAGTGTCCTCTAAACTGCACTGAGCAAGGAAAAATTATCAGCTGCATTGACCATAACCTGAACATTATGCTAACCCTAACACATACTTTGTTGTTTAAACAGGCAGCAAAATGCTTAGAGTTAAAGGGACATTTGGTGTTTAATATCAAAATTAGGCGAAGATCTAACTATGTGCACTTCTGAAGTGGGTTGTGGGCGACTTTAATTAGGAGCTTGCCATGTTTAGAAAGTCCGTTCGTAATGTTAATTTAAATATTTGCTCAGTTGAACTTAGCTTCACCAATAGGACATTTGCATGATGACGCCATTTGGCTACAAATAACAGAATCCTGCAGATTTTGCTTGTCCCATGCTAACTAGAGCTATTGGTATTTTGAGCCTGCTGGGAATACAAAAGTTAAATAAGAAAAGAAAAACGAACTGAATTCTAGTGGTTGTAGTCAAATGACGCTATCATGAAAATTGCCTATTAAAAGCACTCAGTCATCTTCTACAGGCGTAACAATGGAAGAATGCTGGGTGTAACGGATTGCCAAAACATGCGAAGAAATAAACTATTAAAATAAGTAAATAAATAATGATGATGATTAGTATGTCGCAGCCTATTCCAGCTTTTTGACGTTTTAACAATTGGATGACTTAGCCAACATATGCAACAAATGCCTCCTAGTAGAGCAATGAAAAAGTCTGGCTTGACCTGCTTCTCGCGAACAGTGCAAGTAAACTTGCCTTCACTTACTAGAAGCACGCCATTGTGTTTGTTTGAGCAGAGTGCACCATGAGACGAGGGGAGTGCACCTAAGGTTACGATAATGGTGTCGTCCGAGATTCTTCTCTTTTCTTGCTTGTTAATGGCCAAACAAAATCAAGACAAGGCAGATCTTTGAGCTTTAAATTGTTAAAATCTGTCGGTCTCGGTAAGAACATGTGCCTGAAAGTTGGCTATTTGGTTGGTAGCTGGTTGTACTTAGACAGTGTAATATCTCACTTGATAATAAATAAATAAATAAATAAATAAACAAACAAATAAACAAATAAATAGCTTTAGCAGCAATCTGACTACAATGCCAATCTAAAACCGAGAAGACTAAGAGCAAAGCTCTATAGCTAAGTCTGATAAGTTACTTTAACTAAAAATATTCATAGCTATGCTCAGCAAGCATTTGCTGACAACTGTAAATCATTCAGCTTGAAGACTCGTCTTGGACACATTCTGTGTGCTTACAGCCTGATGATTTTCCTGTTCCTAAACTTCTGTTTCTTGCCCCTACCAATAATGAGATCAAAGTATGATTGCATAAGTTTAATGAATGTCATAAGTGATTTTAATGAACAAATCCATTGCTGTGCAGCTTGGAGCTCATATGATAAGACTTGCCTTGGACACATTCTCTGGTTTTTCAACTTGGATTATGACTGCTTCATCGGCTTCTGCTGCATTTGACCCCTGCTAAGATGAAAGGTATGATAGCATAAGATTGAAGGTAACTTCAATACACAAATTCAGTTGTCATGCAAGGCCAAGCACAAGTCTACAACTGCAAGAAGTTTGTTCTAAAAAACTTACCTTGGACACATCCGGCAGGTTTGCAACTTTAAGGTTGTCAAGTTCATCAACTTCTGCTGTCTTTGACGCCTGTGTGCTATAATAATATTTCGATTCGTCGTGATTGTCCCAGCTAAAGTACTCCGCTTGCTCCTCCAACATATCGTCAAGTCTCTTATACAGCCGCTCAAAGCTTGGCCGTTCATCTGGGTCCTGGTTCCAACAATCTGTCATCAAGGTGTACCTTAAAGATGAACAAATTAAGGAGTTTTCTTTTATGCAGGAAAATCGATGATCTTCACATAACCTATTAACACTGTTTCCCTTTAATTCATGTGTAGCTTACTCTGAAC
>NC_090878.1:22490796-22508296 GCF_036669935.1 Montipora foliosa
AACATAAGTGATTTCTTCAAATAGACTTACTTAGCGTTAGGTATTAGCACTTTTTAAACGAAAGAATTTGTTTATACAAGGATAGGAGTTCAATACTTCCACTCCACTAAAAATCTCATCAGGATGATACTAACCGAACACCATAAAGAAACTGGGAGCAACAACATGTACTGATATGCCAAAACAGGCATTACAAAGCTCAGAGGACCAATCAACCACCTTTTAAGCAATGCAAAGATATCACTTAAAGCTGCGCACAACAATATTACAACACTGACTTGGATTCCCAGTCACAAACAGAGATCTTATTGCCGCAATGCCTAGACCCTGAAGCTAGCTGAGCAATAGCCAATATAACCAAATGGTTTGCGAAAATTGACTTATGTCATTCCAACCATTATTAACTTACCATGCCACGTGCAATCTGCCAGGCAAGTTTTATAAGATCAAGTGGAGCAAATGACTCGCAATCCTCATCACATTCATCGCCCATATTTTTGGTGGGAACATCTTCCTGGTTTGACGCGGATGACGAAACTACCACCAAAGGTATCGCATTGCTGCCATCAGCGATGTCAGTTCCTTCATTTCCTGTTGGATATGTTGAAGAGCAGTTGAGCAAAGGAATCCCACTTTCATCATTGATATCACCGATGAGGTCTCCTTCATCGTCTCCTGCATAAGCAGGAGGGATGCTGGACAATGGTATTGTGCTTTTACTGTTGCCAGAAGCAATGGTTTCATCATATTCTTCTCCACTTATTGAAGGGAGGCTTAAAAAGGGTATTGTGCATTCATCGTTGCCAGAAGGGAGGGCTTTTTTCTGTCCTTCCCCAGATGTGGTAGGGCAGCTAATGGCAATCAAGGGTATCACACATTCATTGCTGCTAGAGGTGATTGTTTCTTTGTGATCTTCTGCCGATGTAGAGGGGAAGCACATCAAGGGTGATGCAGAATCAATGTTGCCAGAAGCGATGATTTCCTCATGTTCTGGGGCACATGTGGAAATGCAGCTGTTTTCATACAACACAACTGTTTTAATCCCATCTGCTTCACCACCCTAAGTGAGAAATTTATTCCGTTAAATTAACAAAAGATTCATTGCAGTTGAGTTGACAAACATTGATTTAAGCCTCAGCCTTCAAGTTAATTATCCTTTTTTGGGCTGGCATTGTTTATTTATTTATTTTTTTTTTACAGTCAAATCAATTTATGTTAACACTCTACTTTGCCTTCTATAACTCTAAATGTCTATTACTCTTCTAGTAAGAGAAACAACAGATTACATGGTCACTTCAAAATTATCAATGGCAGCACAAAGCCACTGTTACACGTTAAAACTTTTAGTTGAAACTTGTGTGCAACGGCACTGCAAAAAAGTTCCAGCAGGCGTTGCACGGTGTAACATAACAGGTCGAAGCTGGTTCGGTTGTGGCCGTTAAGTTTGTGCTCTGAGCATCAAAGGGACCTGGCATTCACAACACCCGGCATTCTTCAAGATGGCAAATACAAGGAAAGAGAAGACACGCCGAAAAGTACTTAAACAACGCTTTCATTTCATGTCCAGTATCGAATGCTAGTGATAATTCCGTGTCGACTAACAGAAATTCTTTTTTTTTTGTTAATACATCGAATGACTTTTAAACTTTGTAGAAAATAATTTGCGATCTTCTCAGTTGCTTCGATCGACGGCAAAAATGCAGCCTCGATTCAGCCGGCGATCACCCTTTTCTCAAGCGGCGATTTTCACCAGCAGCCGGCACTTAGCTGCATCCCTGAATCACAATTATATGGCCTGTTGGTACATGTATCTATAAGCTTTAGCTGCAGACACATAATTTCTACAAGGCTATCCAATAATGTTTACTGTGGGTTTTAGGCATTTGATATTGCTGCAGTTTTTTTTAAAAAATGGCTCAAAGGAATGAGAATAAAGATCTATCAGGTTTGCATCCTGGATTTAACATCATATCAAAATTAAGAAGCATATACCTGGTCTAGTGTAGCTGTGTTGCATTCTTTGGTCTCTGCATACTGTTTTTTGCTTTCAGTAATAACGACAGCTCCCACGGTAGAACCTTTAATCTGTGTATACAAGTAAGCAATAAGTGTTATCATAAAAAAGCGGTTTGTGGTCCTCATTGACCCACAAAGTCACAACCATATAATTTGTTTTGGCTAACACCCAGGCCTCGATTGCTCAAAAGGTGGATAGCGCCATCCACCGGATAAATCACTATCCAGCGGATAAACACCAGCAAAACCGATTGAGTTATCCAGTGGATAGCGCTATCCACCCTTGGAACAACTGGGGCCAGATGAGTTTAGTTTTAAGATGCAAGTGAAGCTCGCCTTAGGACAAAACACTCCTTTGAATTTTCCTATTCAAATGTTGTAATGTTCTTTGTTTTTCCCTTAATACTTAATGCATCTATAGGAATTGGCTTACTAATGATGTTTGGCTAACATAATTACCTGACTTCTTTTTGCTCTCAACCAGTGAAGCAAGTCTCCATGGGGAACATACTCCATAATCAGACGAAGAGGCGTCTTCTGTGGAGTGGCCTCTGTCCAACAGCCTACAAATCTCAGCACGTTTGGACTCTTCCCCAGTACTTTCATGAGATCAATCTCGTTCAGAAATTCTAATTTCTCCTCTTCATTGGCGTTTTCTTGAGAACAAAAGTTACGAAATAATGTTGAACAAATCAGTTTCAAAGTAGGTTGCTTAGTGTTTCATGTGCAGTGTGATGAACGGTTATCTATTTTATTGTAATCTGACTAGCTGCAGTCTATGCGGTAAAGCACAACCCAGTATTTCCGTTTTTCTGTCACTAGGGGAATGTAATTGGTTGTGGCATTTATGAGGATGAGTTATATACCATCTCTCGAGATAGTATAACTCTTTTAGGGAATTTCCGGTCATAAAGGCGAGACAATCCCTGGTTTTTGCTTGAGAAAACAGCTTGCATTTTTAACCCGCTAAGCTTAAGACGAGCTGTTTTCACTGTACTTCCGGACTTTTCCGACTTTAACTAGTCAAAGTTGTCCTACTGAAAAAAAAAACCAATGGAGTTTTAGTTTTTAGAACTAGGGGTAGTCGGAGCTTAGGAGAGTGAGTTCGATATGTTTGTAGGCGTACAGGTAGCAGTTGAGGGGGAAGGATGGATGGTTCGTGCGATGGATAAATATTTTTTGCATATTTGAAAGTGAGGGTTGGGTACAGAGAAAAGGTTGTGAAGGCTAGTGATATCGTATGGTTCTGTCCAAGTGCTTGTAGAGTGCGTCAGGCAAGTTAATAGAACATTTTGTTTTAGGGCCTGTTTACATGGAGAAAGGGTGACCCTCATTACAGACTTTCGCTGCAATCTGACAGTAATCCGATCCCACAAAAGTTGACCCTGCTAGAAAGGTGACCCTACCTCAAGTGTTCACATGGCAAAAAGTTGGCCCTCCTAGGGTTACCCTACCAAGCAGATAGGGTGGCCCTACCCCTAGGGTGACCCCACCTCTAATGTAAACCAAAGCGGAAAATACAATAGGCAAGGTTTACCCTTCTAAGAGGGTGCCCCTTCTAGAAGGGTCACCCTATCTCCATGTAAACAGGCCCTTACTGGTGCAATATATGTTCTACAGGGCTCAGTCGTTCGAAGGCCAATCAGCGCTTTAAAATCCGGGTCCTCATTTAGTTCAAAAACATTTCTTTGGATAATTTTCTTGGTTATTTTTAAGAGCATCCAATCATCAATTTAAACTGAATTTCCTTTTGAATCCATTTCCCACACCCCCCTCCACCGCGGCCGCAAAATTGCAGCCGTTCAGGGTAAGATTGTTGAGAAATTGCGTTACTTCCACTTCCTTACAAATTTGGCACATCGGATGTTTATGAAATTAGACAATCACTGGCCAGTTTTTTATTGGGATCGGTTGAAATAAACAAAGGATTGTTGAAATGACATCATACTGTGATATGCCGAAAATCGCCATTGAGCGAGACAGAAATGGCCCGCACCGAAGGGAATGAAATCCAGGGAATTTTACTTGAAATCACGGAAAAAAACTTACATAGAGATCTTAATTCTTAAGAGCCTAGTGAAGATATCTGGATAAATTTTATGGCAATAGTGAAGGATTTTCATATAGTCAAAGTGGGGTTAGCATCTTTTTGTTGTGTAAACGTAATTAAATATTCCATGAGGCCTCAACAATGTGCTTGTATTTACCGTCGGCCGTAAACTTGATTTCCACTCTCAAAATTACCTCCAGAACCTACTTTTTGCGTAGAATAAGCTTTTAGAATGATGTTCTTGTCTTCTGTGGTAATACTTGACGATTTGGGAACATTTTGTGAAACTTGCCCGATTATGCATAACATCAACTTGCCCTTTTGAGAGAACATTGAAAAAAAATCGTAAAATATTCGCAGCCGGACCCATTTCTCTGAAATTTGAAATGATGATTGCTGATGAATACAGAAAGATTTTTAGAACTAAATAAAATTTTCAGTGTTAAGCTTGAGAATTAAACTGACATGTACGCTTTACGAAGATTCAGCAAACTTTAAAACTTTTAAAAGATGAAAACTTTTCGAAAACAGAATATCAGACCTCAGCAAACGTTTCAAACTATTTTGTCTTATCTTATCTTATCTTATCAATAACACTTGCGCGCCCGTTTAAGCAATACCGATACCACCTTGGGCGCCTGGGTGGGCAAAACGAGAATCACCACGTGGGTTAGCGCGTCTAAGTGAGGCAGAAGGTAAGCAAGCGCCTCAAAGCGGCAAATGTGTGTCGACACAAATGCAATCTCAAAAACTACTCGCTTATTAATTGCACAGGACACCCAACAATGCACAAAAGACCAAACACTGATTAGGAGTTGCGTTTTCGTATCTTGAACACAAAAACCAGCATGTGGAGTCTTTGATGCCAGAAGCTTCCGTGCCTCCGTGAGATACAAATCAGAAGCTACATTTCAAGAAGTAGCTGTCACTCAGAAGCTTGCAAAGGACTGATATGCGAGTAATTAGTTTAAATCCTTGACATTTCCTTAATTATTGCTGCATGGGTTTTGTATAAATAGTTTCTGAGTAATTAATTTTATTTTTACAAACTTTATGAGTTGTCAAGTCTGATCCTTTTAAGTCTAAGTTTACTGTCCTCATGGTCTTTACAGTTGGTGTGATATCGTCTTAAATAGCCAAGTAATCGAGGTATCATTAGTTTTTCTTTTAGCAATATGTTATTACCACAAGGAGCTTTAATTTATACTCAGACAGAATATTTCCGAAGTAATTCAGTATCTTATACCTAGTTATATTTTATTATTAAATCTTTGACCTCGGATATTGTGTTTCTAGCTTCGTGATTGGTTCACTCAATCTCGGTTATCAGCTCATATACTGTATGACCTAATTGGAAGCTAATTGGCTTTAATTTCCAAATGCCCAAGTGTTCAGAATGTAATGAAAATTTAATAAAACAATTATGCCATTCGCACTTGTTGGATATGAGACTGGTTATCGCCAACTTGGCACTACGTGCCTCGTTAGCTATTTACAATCTCATTTTTGATGTGCGCTCGCTGAATAAATGCCAAATAAAATTTAAGTTTACAGCTTAACGATGAAATTATATATGAAATGGATCATATATGATCCTCGCAGTTGTGGGTTCCAATGTTCCCGCGAGGAATGAATCAACGATGAAATTATATATGAAATGGATCATATATGAACTGCGGATATGAAATCAAGTGAAGCTATGATCCTCGCAGTTATGAACGCAATTTTTGCAATTGCGTAAAGAATCCTGAAAAATTCAGGACTTCAACTACAATTGCTAAAATTGCGTTCATAACTGAGAGGATTAAAGCTTCACTTGAGTTTACAGCTTATTGAGTCAAGGGAATAAATCAAGTGCCCCTTATCCCTATATCAACAACACTATATTTCGAAGTCAAGCCCGTAAAGTAGTCCTTCAATCGCCCTAAGCCGGTTCACCCTTGAGAGTCGCTTGCTGATGCATGCAGTGTCATGACATAAGTGCAATCACACTCATCGACATACCGCTATATAATGAGATGCAACTTATTTGGTATAGGATTCACAAAGTGACCCTCTTACCATAACGTCATCCAAAACCCCAACCAAAGAGCGATACATGAATTGAAGTTCTTAGGCCTAAGGGAACTCCTTTTAACAAATTACGAAGTACCATTAATGGCATCATGCTTCTGAATGAGACGTGTGTCTCGTGCAAAGCAAAAAGCTACTGTATCACAATGTCCAAGGCATAAATATTTAACACCTGACTACATGTAGATGACTAAAATTTTTCCAGACTTCAAAGCCCTATTGGATGTAAAGGCTAGCCATACCCAAACAGCCAACAAACTATATGAAGAGGTATTCAACTATTGTGGGGCAGTTCTCTAGAACAAACTACCAAATAATACAATGCAGGTGAAGTCGAAGCTAAATAGCTGATGCTTGCATTGCGTACTTATTTACCTTAATTGACTCCCGGGATACAAATGCAAGGTAATTACTTCCGTGTGTGATACATGCAAGGAATAGACACTTTCATACCCACCATGTAATTCTTTAACAGCAACGATCTTGTACTTGAAATTTTTCTCACACCAGTCTTTGGTATTCTTGTTAAAGAACTCCAATCCGTCAATCAATTTGGCTTTGTGCACCTTCCCAAATGCTCCTTGACCCACCTCTTCCAATAATTCTATTCTCTCCGGAGGAATTTCAAAGGAATTCAGTGGTTTAATATCCTTTGCTGTCCTAAAAAAAAACAACCCAAAGGAACAACATCAATTACAGCTATCCAGATGTGGAACGAGGTTTCAGTAAGTTATGGGACTCACGCAACGTCACAACAAACTTTATTTTAGGTCGCAGAAGGAATGGGGCTTATTCCTAATAGTTGGCTACGAGTGCTTTACCTTTGGACCACAAACAAAATAGAGCTTTCACAACAGCCTTTCTTGCTATCTTTTTGTTTTGTTTCCGCAACTCTGAGACTACGCGAGACCATTATCCATTGAGGCTTAAATGAGATTTGGGGCACAGATCATTATTTGAACAACCCTACATCTTTCCTAATGATACCCTGCAGCTTAGACCCACCCTTGGACCTTCCGTTTACCTCTTAGAGTTCTGAAGTGTGATGTCATAAAAAACTAAATTTGTGAAATTATGGGATTTTTCGGGGTATAGAGTGTTTTCACCCACAAGTGAACAGTAACCTTGTTTTTCTACCGAAACAAAGGAAAACGTTTGCATGATAACAGAGCTCAATTCCCGGAGAATTAGTTGGGGACACCAACATGTTTGCCGTTCCTTTGTTTAGGGACACCAATGTGGCCGCCGTGACGTCACGTGACAACACTCTATTATGATACGACAACATCCGAAAGGCCTACTCGCCAAAAATGAGCATTTCAGGGCAAAAAAATGTCTTTGAGATATTAGCCCAGTTATGCTCATGTGACAATGATCTCAGTCTCTTTACTGCTTGCACTGAAGTGTCGAAATGGAGTATATTTGCAATTGTACAGAACGAGATGTTTCATGTTAACCCCCGGGTTAATGAAATGAAGAGATTTATTTTTCGATGTTGACTCAGGGGTACTCTGAAAAAGTCAGAGTGGCCATCTGCAGGAGTCGAACCTACTACATTCCGATTACTAGTTTGGATGCTCTGCCCCTGAGCTATAGGAAACTAGTGGAAGCTAGGCCATTAAACTACAATCACGAACAAATTCTTCGGAACAATTCAGCATTTTATCTTTCAACTCACTTATCGCATATTCTGGACTCTTTTGCAACTCCCTTCCCCCCATTCAATGTTGCTTGGGGGAAACGAAGTGAAAACAGTGCCCAGGACTGAAAGTGGACCAGTTTATGCCCAACATTGATTGGGTGGGGACCACTGTCCCTCTATACTGCAAGGACTGCAATTGTCTGCCGCGTGCATTGATTTCTTGCTATATAAATGAAGTGGATGACAAATGTTAATCCCGGTGAATGAAATGAAGAGAGGATATTTCCGATGGTAACTCGGTGATACTCAGAAAGAATCCGAGAGCTCCTTTGCAGGTATTGAACCTACGACAGCCTTCCGATGACTAGTTCGGATGCTCAAGCACTGAGCAAAACACCCTTTTAATAAGTCTAATATATGCTGTTTTCCGCTAATGACGTCGAACTCATGCTTTAAATTTTATTTAGAAATGTACAAAGGCTTAAAACTTTTCAGAGTTCTTTTCTTGTTTTAAGCCTTTTGTACATTTCTGACTAAAATTTGAAAGCACGAGTTCGACGTCATAAGCGGAAAACGGCATATATTAGGCTTATTAAAGGGGTGTATAGGAGACTCGTTGGAGCCAGGCCATGATCCACGATTTCGATGGCATCTCGGGGATACTAGGAAAAAACCTAAGTGCTCCTTTTCGGCAGTTAAACCTACAACGTTCCGATTACAACTTCGGATTCTTTACCACTGGGTTATAGGAGACTCGTGGGAGCTACAATCACTGGCAAAAGTCTTGGAACGCTCACCCTTTTAGGTTGATTTTCTTATTTCGTTTCAATAACTGTATTAAATACGAAAACCACCTCTTCACGCTTCAATACACATGGAAATAAGTTAACCAGATTGAATTTAAAGCCCTGTACAGGCCCGCAAATAATCGCGTCCCGGAAATGATCCCTGGACCAGAAATGATCCCGAAATTGGACAGCAAATGATCCCCGGACCAGAAATGATCTCCATACTGGACCGCCAAATGATCCCGGACAGGAAATGGTTAGGTCATCAGTAATTAAGAATGGAATGGACTCGAGAATTTAGAGAGGGCAGAAAAAAGGAAAGGAACTTTATATTTTTAAAAATGTTTTCGTATGTTTACGTCATGCTGAACTCATCACAGACGAAAGGGAGACAATAACTTCCACAAAATTCAGTTGTCCCACCAGACATGAATTCTTGCAGGTCGAATCCTGAAATGTCGCTTATTTTTTCTTTATTGCTTTGCCAGAGCATACCAGCGGCTGCAAAAAAGTTAACAATTTGAAAAGCCTCTGCCTATCGTTATGATAAGCTTCGCAATTTAAGGACAGCAAAGTGCATGAAAATTGAAAAGGCGAAATCAAACCAGAAAAGAGTGAGCTGCACTACCTGCAAGATTCACAATTTTAAATTAAACAAGGAAAAATTTTTGAGCCCAAAACAGTAATCTCATTAAAAATCGATGCGGTTTTGCAGTTTACACGATAGATGAAACCGTATCATTTTGAAAACGCTCCACTTTTGGCAGCGTTTTCGCGCGGTCTCGATCGATGTCGTGTAAACAGAATGCATAACCGCATCAAAAACGTTGCGGTTACAAATGAAAACGGGTTTGTGTAAACGCTAATGAGCTTGGTTCTCTTCCAGATACTATTTTTAGCTTTGTTCTCGTGCATTAAAAAAATTCCCACATGCAAGTGAATCCACCGATTCAAGAACAAGTTTGAATGGCACTCTAAGGGGGTGTTTACATGATACCGGTACGAGTTTGATTCTGGTATGAGTTCATCCCGGTTCTTACTTATCGCTCTGTATTTGTTTACATGATACCGGTGAAAAATCTCATACCAGTACAACTCATACTGGTATGAGTTCATCCCGGTAGTTGCACCGGATCGAAATTCTCATAATGGTATGAAAAGTTATACCGGTATCATGTAAACGCTACATTGACTCCCATTCCGGTACGAGTCGTCAAGTCGTGGTGGACTGGGACTATTGACGCATGCGTTGTATATTTAAATATTCGTCAAGATGGCGTCCGGTAATCGATGGACTTGGGATGTGTCAATATTTGTGTCGTCCATGTAAACGCGGTATGAAATTGACAACTCGTACCAGAATGAAACTCGTACCGGTATCATGTAAACTCCCCGTTAAAGCCGCAAAAATTCATTTTAAAAGTTGAGTAATTATCTTACCTAAAATAATTTATAAAACAGAGTTTTGAAATTGCAAAGCAAGAGAGAATTGTGAAGGATAATGAATTTTGAAATAAAATAATATAAATCTCAAACGTGTCATAATCTCCGAAACTGACACGTTAATGTTCAACGACAATGGAGACCCTGGGAACGGTTGGTTAAAGTTTTGTGTACTTCTACGGTGTAGGGTAAGCATCGTAAATGATTCCTTAAAGTTTCCTTTTCATTTTCGTTATTTTTTGCCCAAAATTATGCATGCTAATTTTGTGATTTGGTACAGGATGTTTACTGGTTTTTTTTCCGTGGACTTTTCGTGGAGTCCACACCATTCCTGATTTTTTGGGGTATTATTTATTACGATCATTTCCTGTCGGGAAATATTTCCTCTCCAATTAGGGGATTATTTCCGCTCAAGGGGTCATTTCCAGGCCAGTATCATCTGCGGGCTCGTTCAGCCCCTATTTAACTCTTATGTGTAACAACTACATGTGCAACAAAAAGGCCTGTAAGTGGCTAATAGTATTGAAAATTTTCGGTCTAAATGTAGAAGAAATTAAAACTAAAGTAATTTTTTTTTCAATAATTCTTTATATCTTTAACACCCGATTTCCAGTGTGCGATCATTTCAAACTGCACATGGCTTAAAACTCAGTTTCAACAAGAATTTTTCCGCCAAATTTTTTTTCCAAACTATTCACATAAAATATTATTTCCCGCGAAGCGTTGTATCTTTTATATTCAAATAACCTCTCAAAATAAAGATTTTTTAACGATCTTTCCGTTGATATTTTTTGCGTGATTTTTATATTCTCCGTCAAAATATGCATAACAATCAAAACAGAAAAATAGCCACGGCAGCAACAATGTACCTCTTTGTCGAACTTTCATACTCAACACAGGAATTTTTAGTTATTGTAAAAAAAATTCCTCTATTCGTTAGCAACATCCTTTCAAATTTCAGAGAAATCGGCGGATCCGCGAATATTTTACTATTGTTTTTCAATGGGCTGTCAAAAAGGTCACACCGATGTTATGCACAAGCCGGCAGGTACAAAACACAGGTCACAGGTTACAGGTCATTGTTTTACCAATACAGAAAGTATCCTAAACATTCATAAAAGCTAATGAATGTTTAGGATACTGCCTGTACTGGTAAAACAAGGACCTGTGACCAGTGACCTGTAAGGCAATTGGCTAATATAACAACATCCGTTCTGCCAAATTTGGAAAGAAACGGAGGTAACGCCAATTTTCTAAAATAAATTTCGATTTTCCGACTTGCTGGTCGGGAAAAGAAAATCTTCGTGATTGAGTTTCATGGCCTGAAAGTGGGTAGTTCTGTAGAAATCCGGCCGTCCAAATTTGAAAGTAATCGGAGCTGTTCTTCGCTGTTTTCGATCTGCTAACATCAGAATTTGCCAACAGGCCAGTGAGCGAGCCCTAATTTGTATACATCTCCCGGTCATAGCGATACCTGTTGATTACGCATGCGCATATTTACGAGTAAAAAACGAGTTTTATATTTATCATTTTATCATTGAAACTTGCAGAAAACTACAACACCGTACTTAGAATTTTCCACAAAAAGCGACAATACTTAAATTGTCCACTGGGTTGAAGTGCGAGGATCACTTTTCTCAGTCGTCTACAACCCGCACTTCCATTTACAAATTGATGTCAGTTTTCCACGCGTCTGTCCTGTTGTTGATCATGAATTTCCTCATAACATTGTCAAAGTAGCTGTGGATCCACGAGGCGATTGCCAATCAATAACAGGACAAATGCATGAAAAACTGACATCAGTTTGTTTTTTTGCAATAACAAAAGGGCAGGGGGGTCAAGATTAAGTCAAAACACGAGAAGAACGCGAGACAAAACTGCGAGAAACTTCAATCTCAAGCGAGTAATATCACGTCAATACCGCATAAATTATAAATTCATGTGTCTGTCCGGTTATTGACAATAAAATTTAGCCAATGAGCGCGCGAGAATTTTGCAGTCATTGTAAAAATAAACATTTATTTCATTTCATTTATTTAATAAGTTTTAGGATTTCTTTAATCACATTATCAGGGGCACTCAACGACTAATTTGTTGTAAAATGTATTATTATACCCCAGTTAATGAAAATAAATGTTATTAAGGCTTTTTCAGGAGTTTTTCAGTGTTGCTGGGAAAACATTATCTGTTCCTTTTTCCCAGCAAGACACACAAGAAATTTCCCAGCCAGCTAGATAAAATTGGTTGGTTTCCCAGCCAGCTGATCAAATTTATTTCCCAGCCAGGAATTCCGCGCGCTTACAAATCCCTCGATCCAAAACGACTGAACAAAAGCGACAAAACCGGGACAAAACAGGTTTTTTCGGCAAGCGCAATCACTCTGACCAGCCGTCGTATGTTTGTGACTACTCTCTGAGAGAGGGAAGGGGTTCTTCTTCTTCTTATTATTATTATTATTATTATTATTATTATTTTATTTTTTATTTTTTATTTTTTAGTCGTCCTCAGACTTCAGAATTTCTACAGCTAGCCGGGTTGAAATGCTAGAAAAAAGTCTGTAATTCCCAGGCAAAACCTCTATCAATAACAAAATTTCCCAGCCAGCTCATCGAAACACCTGTATTTTTGCCAGCCAGCAAGATTCCTCTGGAGAACAGATAATGTGAGGAACAGATTCGTTGGGTGCCCCTGCATTATCAACGCCCACTTTCAAACACCTGGGTTTTCTCGGTGGTGGCTCTTTGTTTATAGGTAAAAAAATAATAATAATACAAAATACAAAATCACTTTATGTGCTCTTGCTTTTTTTTTTTTTTTTTCTACACGAGTTTCACTTGTAACTTTTTCTTTGGGATTTACTACTTTCAGTCAATACAACTTGCTGGGCACTTTGTCGTCCTAAACGTTGCAGCCTAAAATGGTCCTTGCCACTTCAATAAATATTGACCAAAACACAACTTACATGGACATCCTGTTACAGATGGGTAATGACCAATGAGAATATACCCCTGATAAAGCAGATTTCAGTTTTTGCAATCAGGCATAACAGGTTTTCTTTCTGATTATTATTATTTTTTATTTTAGTTTAGTTTTAAAAAAGAAGCATTGTGTTACATGTATCTACCCCAATTTAGGAGTCATTAAAAGTTACTGTACCAGTTAAAAGAAAAAAAGCTTACCACTTTGCAGGACGCTTCTTCCTTCTCTTTTTATGGCAAGAAAAACCAATAATAAGTAGAAAGCCAAGCAAAGATACACCGCCAACGGAAAAACCAGGAATACTCGCCTTGGAAAAACCTGGTCCACTGACATCTAACAATTTTCAATGCAATAGTTTTAATAAAATTCTTAGAACAAACATTATCGTCAGATAGCGTTAAAGCCGTTAACTATCTGTGTGTTTAAAACAAGGGAACAATTACGCTTAACTCTCATGAACAGGTATATCTGCAGATGACTTCACATGCAATAACGATAAAAATTTGCAACGCGTTGCAGGAATTGAGACGGTTATAAGATTTGCCTTTGAGGAAACATTATCACCCATTATACATAGCGCAACCGACGATAAACTTTATGCCTTTGAAATCTAATGCAACATTTTTTTTAAACGTTTTCGTTAGTCTCTAGATATTATTGGTTTTTTATGCCCCTAATAAACATGGAGATTTTTCAGTTTAACGGACATAACTGATATGAAGACACAGCCATGCAGTTTCATTTTGTATTATCGCTGGTAATCGTTGCTATCAGCAGTGCGATTTATTCACAAATTACACCTTTTTTTCTCTAAATAGCACCTTTTCCCCAGCCAATGAGAAAGGAACACTAAAACCGAACAACTAATCAGATTTCAAGGTTTGTTTAAAGTAACGAATCAAATTGCAAAAAAATGAGATACAAAGAAAGACACTGTGTGGCGAATTTCATGTTTAAACTTTTTTTGATCTGACTTGAATTTCCTATAAATGGAACATATTTTTCCCTTGTTACCCTTGATTGAGCCTTTGACACATGACGTCTAAAAGGTTTCTGTTTTGCATAGAAAATGATACGTAAAAGCGTTTCTCGTTCCGCTTTGTTATAAACTGGCAACTGGATCAATAAACTATTAGTACTGACTAAGAGCCTGTGTTTGAGCTATTAATGGCCCCTTAGCAGGATAGTGATCAAATATGGTACAAATCCGCCATACTGGGACGCAAATTGCGCACTGGGACATCTAAAACAAAGCTAGTTAATCTAAATTTTCTCTGGTTTAGATGTCCCAGTGGGCAATTTGCGTCCCAGTATGGCGGTTTTTGTACCATGTGATCACTATCCTGCAAAGAGCCCATTGAGCGACTTGAATTGGATGTAATAAAGTGGTAATTGAACTTCGTGTCGTGTGCGATTTTGGACTGAAATCATTTTTGTGATTTGAATATGAAGATTTCACAAGTCTCATTTCAGACCAAACTGCACTCCACTGAGTTATTACCATTATAAATTACTACCTCACGTGTATACTATCGGAAGAAAAAGAAAAACATATTAAACAAAAAAACGCAAAAAAATAACTCTAGGTCCTTGCCCTGCGTCAATCTTTCGAAAAACTATGTAACTCTTACCAACTTCCTTTGTTTTTACTGACTGAACAGAACTCTTCGGTCCATCACCAGCAGACGTGTAGGCCAACACCTGCAATTCATATTCCGTGGATCCTTGCAATCCAGTGACAGTCTTTGTGTAAAGTGAAGCGTTCGAAACATCAATAAATTGAACTTCTGGTTTGTCACCGGACCCTTTCCTATTAATAAACAACTTAAATCCTCGGATTATTCCATTTCTGGAGTCTTTGGGTGGCAGCTGCCAAGATGCCGTGACACTTGTAGAAGTGCTTGCAGTCACCATAAATCCACTGGGAGCACTTGAGGGAACTTAAATTTAAATGAATAAAAGAAATAAATGATTCCTGTTAATTTATTCTAAGATTTATTACTTGTGTTACAGGGATAAGAAAAAATGAAGAAAAACATCACAAATTTTAATTGAGTTTTACCAGTCCTGTGACTTCAGTGGCTCTACAATTTTACTTACACGTAAGTCCACATGCAATTCCTGCAAGTCCAGGACTTAAGTGTGCTAAGGTCAAGCACTAAGTCATTGCAATATGGGCTCATTGAAATTGTCGTCATCACCATCATCATTTTTACTTTGTCACAATCACTCAGGCAATTAATGACGGTTCCTACTAATTCAAAGGTATTTTTGCCCTGGTCTACGGTTATGCAGGAAACATAGATGTTAACAAGTGTTATTGAAATACAAAAAGAAAATTGGGGGTAACAATGCATTTTTCAAAGATAATTGATAAATAATATTTGTAAAAAGCTTTAAAATACAAAGAAATGTATGGCGTTCTTTCTCAAATTGAAGCGTAATCATCTCTCAAAAATGCATGGTTACCCCCAATTTCGTTTTTGGATACCAAGAGTCCTTACTAAGATCTACTTTCCCCACACAAAAATACCCCTGTATTGGTAAGCACGACCAATAGGAAACCCAAGTATCTAGAGATGCACAGAACGTATGTGCAATAACAATAGCAGGCACCATCCTTAAAGTGCTATGTCTCCTATCTTAGCCATTTTAGGACATAAACATATAGTCTGTACGAGAAGAAGAATGCTGTTTAGCATTTTCAAATATGTCTTTTTGTTCCAGAGATATATAGTTTTTAAAATATGCAAATTAGCCAAGTGATGAAATTATAAACTCAACTGAATTAATAATGATAATAATAATAATAATTTATATAGCATTTTACAAATTTCAATGCTTTACAGAAGTAAAAATAATAATAATCATACTCATTTAAATGTTTAAAAAGTAAAGTAAAAGTATTTACGGAAAAGATAAGTTTGAAGGAAGCATTAAAAGAGTTAACTGAAGGACAGTTCTGAATATTTAGTGGCAAAGCGTTCCAGAGTCTAGGGGCTGCTTCACCAAGGCCCTATCACCATAATGTTTAGAGTTGGTTCTAGGTACAATTAACGAAGTTTGTGCGTTGGTTTGTATTTTGCTAAAATTTCAAATATATAGTCTGAAGCCTGATTATTTAATGCCTCATATGTAATAAGTAGAATTTTAAATTCAATTCGGGCTCTGATTGGTAGCCAGTGCAGTGTTTGTAGTACAGGTGTCACATGCTCCCGTTTCTTTGCGCCTGCTACAAGTCTGGCTTCAGCATTTTGTATGTAAAGCCATAACTTTCTTATGTGGTCATTCGTTATTATGTGATGTGGTTTCATGATTACATGATGCGGTTTTATGGTTATGTGATGTGGTTTCATCATTATGTCATATAGTTTAACCATTACGTGATGTGGTTTTGCCATTATGTGCTGTGGTTTCACCATTATGTGATGTCGTTTTATCATTATGTGATGTGGTTTCACCATTATGTGATGTGGTTTCACCATTACGTGATGTGATTTTGTCATTATGTGATGTGGTCTCATCATTATGTGATGTGGTTTCAGTCTCTTATGTGATGTAGTTTCATCGTTAGGTGATCCGGTTTCGTCATAATTTCATTTCTTCGTTCCGTGTTGTGGTTTGTTCATTATGTGATACGGTTTTGTCATAGGCTACATCTGCATACCCAGCAGCCGGGAGTCTGAAATTCGCATATAATTTTCCCGAAATTTCTCATTGATTTCTTCAAAAAGGATAAGACATTTGTTTACAAACCTCAAGCGATTCCAAAAATTGCCTTGGCTTTGAAATAGAAGCAGCTGTTGAGCTTGGGGATAGAGTGAAGTCACAATGGATGTTGATGTCGACACATATTCGTGACGCACTGAGGCAGCTCCATAATAATATCCTCGGAAAACATTAGTGAAACTGCCCCAGAGCATTTGATTCTTGTTCAGAAATACCAAGCAATTCGAAATGAAGGCCTTTTAACTTTGGGAACGAATTCTCCGAGCCGAAACAAATCGATCATGGTAAATTCTCGACTCACAGGTACGGTTTTCAATGGACTAGGAACCCAGCAGTCTGAAATTCCCATACAAAACAGAAAGAGGTTTAAGCCATGATAAAGTCAATAAAACGCCTGTGTATACTACACTGATTACATCAACCTCGTTTCATATTATGATATGCCTTGACACAACCACATTAGTTTGGCTTAATGTCATCATTCTTGTAGGGAAGATTTACCCAAAAAATTTGGATAAAACCACTGTTTTAGAAAGCCAAAAAGGTCCACTTCCGGATGCTGTCCACTTGTCACGCAACGTTGTGCAATATAAAGAGGCCGATGGGATAAAAGCACTATTGAAACTGAGAATAACTATTTATTCAATTGCAAATACATCCAGCAAGACTACAGACTCTCTTTATTCCTGCGTGGATATTGATTACTCTCAGCACAAAAGATGGAAGATTTTCGTAAAAAGACAGGGCAAATTTCAGTCTGCCTGGTACTTAGTATTTTGA
>NC_090878.1:22513296-22525796 GCF_036669935.1 Montipora foliosa
ATGACACCACTTACCATCTTCCATTGTTTTTACAAACTGAACAGAACTATTCGGTCCATCGCCAACCGAGGTGTAGGCCAACAACTGAAATTCATATTCTGTAAATTTCATCAACTCCCTGACAGTTTCTGCTCGAATGGAAGCATTGGAAATGTTAAGAAGTTTAGGTTGGTTGTCAGGGCGTTTTTGTCTATAGAACAATTTGAATCCCGTAATGATTCCATTTCTGAAGTCTGCAGGTGGTAGCTGCCAAGATGCTGTGACACTTGTAGAAGTGCTTGCAGTCACCATAAATCCAGTGGGAGCGTTTGAGGGAACTTAAAATTAATGAAGAAAAGAACAATAAGTGATCCCTGTTCATAAAGTCACATTACTTGTGTTACAGGGATAAGAAACTTTGAAGAAAATTGCAGAAGAGTCTGTCATAATCAAGTCACATAATTTAAAGCACTAATAAGAACTGATTCGAGTCTATGGTACTGATGCAGGTAGTCATTGTTCAACATTACTAAAAATAGATTCTATGTTGTGTTATACAGAAAAAGTTTAGACTTGGAAACTTTTAGGACAACATACGCAGCTTTAATTACGTCGCACAGTTATTTTGTTTGTATGTGTTGACAATCTGGTCCTGTGTGAATTGGAAAGTGATGGATGAAAGAACGTATCTTGAGACTGTGAGAAGTAGCTGTTGTGAAACAGATCAGGTTGTACTTCTTGCAATTGGCCAGCTTAAAGTGTACTTTTGAAACAGAATATTTTTCAGTGTCAAGAAAAGAGATTTGCCAGAGCCTGAGGGCAGATAAGTTATTGATGTAAACGTTCACACTGTTGGTAGTAACACATTGTGTTTTTTCACGCTTCTTAACTTGTCTTTCTGCCGTTATTAAAGATAATGTAAGGACATCAGTTATAGGCTTAGTTGATCAAAACACCCTAACCCTGGCAGTCGTGATCAGTCAATACGCAAAGTTTGGGTGCCTCAAAAGCAATTGGTTAGAGAGTAGCCTGACAATGGGTGGTTACATAGTTCCCAAATCTAAGAGGTTTTAAAATGTTTCCTCTGTTAAGTCACTTGACTCACTACTAGCAGGGAATGCTTTGTCATAGTTCATATAGATGGTTATGAAACCCCAAAAACTTGAAAAGCGAGAACAGTGCAGTCATACTTCAAGCTAACCTGACTGTGACCACGCACAATATCTTGTCCTCGGTTCAAGTTTGAGTTTTGTATAAATTAACCAAAACTCCTGATTGGTTGTCTTTTAGAAGAAGGGTGTGGTTTGTGCATGGTCAGGGCCAAAACAGAAAACAAGAAAAAAACAAAGAAACATGTGTACTGTAGAGTTTCATAAACATCTTGATATATTAACTACAATGGTCTTTGTAAGGAGAGGGAAAAGAGATTGACTGGAGTCATCGTTTAACAGTGTGCAATGATGTGTACATACTAAAACACAAAAAGCCCCATCAGCAACAATGATGCATAAAGTAGGCAATATTTACATGTAAACAGAACTTGCACGCAAAGAAATGTTGGGGAAAAAAAAAAAAAAATTGACACTCGTGGTAAAATGCTTAAATACAAATTTTGGCAAAATCGAGCCCTTCATGGTTTTTTTTTTTCTTTTCATGTTTTTTCCCCTCTTTCATCGTTGTCTTCAAGTCTAGATTTTTCCTCGTTCTCTTCCAGCCTAGATCTTTCCTTTGCAACCGTTTAAGGTGTTTAAGGTGACGTAACTTAACGATACGATCTCTTCTCCAAATTAACGATTATCGTTAATTCCAAATTTGCTTTGAATTTACTATTATAGTTAATTTAGGACACTGTGCCCCAGGACTTGTGGTAGCAGTGGATTGGATTTGGTCCCGGACTTTCAACTCTATAAGTTACACTTCGTTCCATTTCACCACTGAAGATCAAGACACCGCGTTTTCAAAAAAAAAGTTTTCTTCAAGTCTCCCATAGAATATCATTGCTGAGTAATTATAGGCCTAAGCTAGATTAATTAGGCATAAGCTTTGATTTTCAAATGTTTAGCTTGGTAACCGACCATTTGCAGTGTTTAATATTGTTTGTTGCCGTGTGATAATACAGCAATTATTAACAAATAGTGTTTAAAATATTGTCCCTGGGCAGCTAGAGGTGTCGTGGTCAAGTGGTTAGGTGACAGGTTAAATTAATCAAGTTAACATTCCCAGGTTCGAGTCCTTTGTCCATACACTTGGGTTATCTTTTAAAAAATATATGACCATTTCCCATAATCCACATCAAGTTTTCAGTCTTCTAAATTAACGATACGTGTAATGGTAAATTCAGAGCAAAACTGATTACGAATTAACGATTATCGTTAATTCATAGGTTGAGAATGGGTTACTCAGCTAACTTGGATGATCTTTCCAAAAAATCATCACGGACGGGATAAACTTGAACTTGTAAATTATTTAAGCTCCCAGTTGGATTGATAACTTAGTTGGTAGAGCAAGTGCAGATGGTCATGGGTTCCAATGCTGTTCACTGAGCATGGATTTATTTCAAGCTTCTACTTACAAGTGACCACCTCCTAGTTTGCTTGATAGCTCAGTTGGTAGAGCAAGTGCAGTGCAATCGCATGACCATAAACTGCGATCAGGCCCATTTTTAGCTTCGTCCATATGTTCTCTTATGTCGTCGCTCGCTAAAATTGGGCCTGACCAAAAGTCTCTCAAGAATTCCGGACGGTCGGCCAACAAACTCGTGATCTGATTGGCTATTGAAACGCCGGAAGTAAAAATACCATCGTGATTGCGCGGAGCTCTCGCGAAGTCCTCGAGAGTAATCCGCCATAAGTGTACGAAAAAAATTGCTCCCTTTTGTTCTTACAATGCCGTGGACGGTGCAACTTGATTTTATTTGTATAAATGGAGATATGCTATCTGAAACATCTCATAACTTGTCCAGAATCGGGTTTGAATCTCTGGAACGAGTGAAATTAGCGATTCCTTTGTCGAACTCTGTGGCCATGGGGTTGAAAGTACTTCGGCTCAAACTTCCCTGATGTTTTGAAAGCTAAATAGCTGGTTCTTTCAAATGGCAATGAAAGCCGATGCATATTGGTTTCCTGGATGAGACAAGGAACATATATATCAACAGGAGGAGATGCTGATAAAATCGCAAGTTACACGAATGCATGTGTTGAATATCTGTGTATCAAACGGCGCGCTTTATTTATTTACTGTACATGACACGGTTTGTTTGCACCCTTCATAATATTTCCAGTTGATTTAACTTTAAACTCGCACTCCAGAAACTAAAATGGCATGTTTCCAGAGAGATCAATTGTACAACAATAAAAGAAACTTTGCGAGTCCATCTTACTGTTCGTACTCCATCAAAAAATTAACCGCCAAACTTATCATGATTTTACTGCGTGCAATTCTAGAAATACACTGCAACTGAAGATATTACCCGAAAAAATCACCAAAGAAACCTTCATGGGCAAACACTTAAAGGAATAATGTATTTCTCTTTTTTTTTCTTTAAAAATCTATTGCCAAACCGTCCAACGACAAAATGCTAGGTTATCTCAATTACAAATTAAGATGTCAAGCTTAAAAGATTGCATATTCAGTGAAGTTCGGAGGGAGAATTACACCAGCCTTTTCCGCGATATAGTCGTCGAAAACATTCCCCATGCTTTAAATGTGTTTTTCTCAAATTAAAGCCAACAGTAACTTTCGAATTCGTTTATAATATTCCTCCCACGGTAATTAACTCTGTTCAAAACAAAATTGCGTGAATCTGCCGTCCACGCGTGTATTGGTGTAATGGAAGTAAATTTGATTGGCCGATGAAGGACATGTCAATCAATCAAAAAAAGTGGGCGGAAGGAATTTTGAAGAGGAATTTGGTCAGGCTCTATTTTTCGTTTCGCCAACTCCACATTACGTACCACGCGAAACTGAAATAGGGCCTGATCGCAGGTTACATGACCATGGGTTCGAATCCAGTTCACTGAGCATGGATTTATTTCAGGCTTCTACTTTCCAGTGACCTGCAGATCTTAGTTGGCTTGATAACTCAGTTGGTAGAGCAAGTGCAGTGCAATCGCACGACCATGGGTTCCAATCCACTTCACTGAGATGGATTTATTTCAGGCTTCTACTTACAAGTGACCTGCAGCTCTTAGTTGGCTTGATAGCTCAGTTGGTAGAGCAACTGCAGTGCAATCGCATGACCATGGGTTCGAATCCAGTTCTCTGATCATGGATTTATTTCAAGCTTCTACAGTACTTACAAGTGACCTGCTCTCAGTTGGCTTGATAACTCAGTTGGTAGAGCAAGTGCAGTGCAATCGCATGGTCATGGGTTCGAATCCAGTTTAATGAGCATGGATTTATTTCAGGCTTCTACTTACCGTGAGTGACCTGCTCTCTGTTGGCTTGATACCTCAGTTGGTAGAGCAAGTGCAGTGCAATCTCATGGTCATGGGTTTGAATCAAGTTCACTGAACATGGATTTATTTCAGGCTTCTACTTACAAGTGACCAGCTCTTAGTTGGATTGATAACTCAGTTGGTAGAGCACATGCAGTGCAATCGGAGGGTCATGGGTTCGAATCCCATTCAAGCCTCGATTTTTAGGCTTCCTTTTCATTGCTTAACTAACCGTAATGATCTTTCCACATTTCATTTTCATTCTATTCTGCAGCTCAAATATATATATGTGTTCATACTTTCCATAAAATGGTTTTCTTTTGTAGCCAAATTAGTTTAGGGGAAAAGTGATGACTGAAACATTCCAGTGGTAGATACAAGTACACGAAACAGGTGCACATGCGATGTAATGTAATAAGCCATGAAAAAAACTAAATACGATATAATCTGTAGCCTTAAAACAAAGACTTTCGTTTTTTACCTATACATTTGAAACACTTAAGCTTTAATGGCTGACTTACCTAACTTCAAGGGAGCCTATTGTTACAAAAGTTAAATTAAACAATATCACTTACCATCTTCCTTTGTTCTTGCGAATTCAACCGAACTGTTAATTCCATCACCAGCGGAGGTAAAGGCCAACATGTGAAATTCATATTCTGTAAATTTAGCCAATCCGGTGACAGGTATTGTGTGCATCGAAACGTTGTAAACAAAAATGGTTTCTGTGTCATCAGCGCCTTTTTTCCTGAAGAATATCTTAAATCCTCTGATGATTCCATGTGTGGAGTCGGATGAAGGATGCTGCCAGGACGCTATGATAACCGTAGATGTGTTAGCAGTCACTTTAAAATTGCTAGGAGCTTTTGATGGCACTGAAAGATTTCAAATGCAGCGAAGACAAGAAATCAGAAATGAATGAACTTTGCCAATGGAATGAAATAAAAGAAATGTGATTCAACCACTCTTAAATGGAAAGCAACTTTCTTCCTTTCTAATACCCAATAAAGGAAATTAATTTGGTGAAGGGAGTGACATTTTGAATAAACTGAGAAAGACGGCTTATCAGAAACAAAAAAGTACGTAAATAAATGAATAAATCAATAGATAAATAAAAGCTCCATGGCATTCTACATTTGCCAATTCAATTTCTTTCAACTGCATTTGACTATATCTTCTCCCACACCAAGTGGAATAATTGATAGAAAATCGGTCAGTGTAAAACGCAGACTGCAGACTGCAGACCTGAGGGGTAAAATGCAGACTGAGGTTATAACGCAACTGTTGAAAAAGCCCAAACCACTTAGAAATGCTAACCTAAGGCCTAAAACAATATTTAGGCTTAACTTTTAGCATTCCTAATGGTTTTGGGCTTTTTCAACAATTAAATTATAACCTCAGTCTGCATTTTACCACTGGTCTCGGGCTGCACCCTTGCGAAATGAATTCCCAAAAAACTTGGAATTCCTAGGAATTCCCAACAATTCCAAGTCATGCAAATTAGGAAGACTTCACAATCTGGGAATTTTTGAGAATTTCTGAGATTGGATAATCATACTGCTGGGAATTACTGGGAATTCCTAGGAATTCCCAACAATTCCAAGACAGCCGTAGACAACAAGGGGATTTTTTAAGATGTTTTGAGAATGGTCAATAATAGACCACTGGGAAATATTGGGAATTATTGAGAATTCCAATGCAAAGAGGTACAAAGGATGGATGGAGTCTTCAATAAGAAATTTACCATGACTTCATTCACATTCTGTACTTCTAACTTAGACAAGTTTATTATCTACACACTGGAATGTCACATTAAGTTCTTAAACAACAACAAAAATAATTAATGGTCTTAATACTCTCTAACCAATTAAAATATTTAAATGAAGAGACCAATATGAAAATCATGGGAAGAAAATTTTAAGTTCCATGTCAACACAACACACCTACCAATAATTGGGTTAAAATAGAGAGCCTGTAAAGGAAATACACCTTCGGGACTCTTGTTAAATGCATTCCCAAATTATACACTGTCCCAAGTCCTGATAATAATATTTACCTTGATGAAATGGTATATGAAATGAATCATATATGAACTGCTGATATGAAATCAAGTGAAGCTATGATCTTCGCATTTTTGCAATTGCGTAGAGACGCCTGAAAATTTCAGGACTTCAACGGGGTTTGAACCCGTGACCTCGCGATTCCGGTGCGACGCTCTAACTAACTGAGCTATGAAGCCACTGACGTTGGGAGCTGGTCATTTGTGGGTTATGAGCGCTCATAACTGCGAAGATCATAACTTCACTTGATTTCATATCCGCAGTTCATATATGATTCATTTCATATACCATTTTATCATTGATTCATTCCTCACGGGACCATTAGAACCCACAAATGACCAGCTCCCAACGTCAGTGGTTTCATAGCTCAGTTGGTTAGAGCGTCACACCGGAATCGCGAGGTAACGGGTTCAAACCCCGTTGAAGTCCTGAAATTTTCAGGCGTCTCTACGCAATTGCAAAAATTGCGCTCATAACTGCGAAGATCATAGCTTCACTTAATATTTACCTTCTACCTCTGCCTCTGGGTTCGAACACATTGACAGCAGCTTTGCAACCGCAGATTTGATTGGTTCAGTGCTTTGAAATGTGCATACTCCAGGCGCAGACACCGCTATAGGCAGTGACAACCCCATGGTCAGAACGTAAGTGTCAATGTTTCCTCGACAGCATTCGATGACAAATCAAACATTTAAAGCGGGTTCCATTTTCATGAGCGAGCTTGTCATAATGTCTGTTGTCGTCAATATATCCGACTGAATTTGGATCCATGGAATATAATCTGAATCTGGGAAGTTATTTGTGCGATCTTCGTGCGACTGTTCTTGCTTGTTTCTGCAATAATCCAGCGGATTCTCTTTTAAGGTTGCATATATGAAGCATCTACCGTTTGAGCCAATGACCTCGTGTTCGAAACAAAGAAGCCTTTTTCATTCGCTTTGGCGCCCTTACTTGAATATCATGGATCGACTTTTGTGGCTTATACAATAGCCCATTTCCGAGTTCATGTCTGCCTCCTCTCCAAAGCGAGTCTAAGTGCGAAGTTTTTGTGATGGTAATTGGTTCTACTTTACATATGAAAGAAAACTAATTATCATAAGAAAAACTTCGCACTTAGACTCGCTTTAAAGAGGAGGCAGACATGAACTCGGAAATGGCCTATTAGTTAAAATGGTTTTTATTGTTGTTCAAGGGGAGAACGAGGATACTGTCAGTGTGGTGAATGAAAAGCAAGTTGTTGGCAATGGCGAGTTACAAGAAGGCACTGACACGTGGAAATATCGACCGGTTCAAACAAAGGAAGGCTCGCCATTTTAATACAAAGCAACAATTCTTAAGTTTTTGGTAAGTATGTTTCATAACGTGAAAAATATCCGTGCTTTATTCAATATAACTCATTATTGTTTAAGTCAGGCGATTGTTGTTAAAAAGCATGGCATTTAGCGCCGCATTCAGTGCGCGTTCACAGGCGGTTATTTCATGCTGCGTGTCCATTGTTGCTTTCTTTCACCTTCCACTTGTGATTTTTATCATTGAAACGAATTACGGTCGTTTCGCCTACTGTCTGTTCGCCTACGTCTAGCGTCGATTCGCCTACGTTCAATATGTCAGTTCGCCTACGTCTTAAACTCCGTACTATGACAATCATTGTGTAAAACAGTTGACCACCTTGAAACAACATAGAGATGAAAATAAATAAAAACGAAAGATTTGACTAACCGGTTGTGTGGATAGACCAAAGTCTACTAATCACACATGCCTTAACTTTTTTCTCATCAACCTACGTTTGCATTGCGAAAGCGCACGAACTAAAAAAACACTAATTCATAAAGTTCATGATACTGAGAACAAATCGCAACATCGATACAAAACATTGAACCGCCCAGTAGAGTGGAAACGAGCTAATTTCTTACGTACCTTATCCTTTATTGATATGTTAATGAAAAGTCTCACTTTCTTTAGTATAGGCCGCTAAAGGACCTCGCTCAAGACACAAGTCTAGAGAAATAACGCCTTAGCTAGCCGTCATATATAATTTTTTGCATCTAAGTTTGCGGATCGTGTGGAAGCGATATAAAGTTCATGATCGCAACATCGATACAAACATTGAACCGCCCAGTAGAATGGGAACGAGCTAATTTCTTATGTACCTTACCCTTTATGATATGTTAATGAAAAGTCTCACTTTCTTTGGTATAGGCCGCTCAAGGACCCCGCTCAAGACACAAGTTTAGAGAAATAACGCCTTAGCTAGCCGTCACAGTTTTTTTCTGTGAGGTTTGACAAGGACTTTTAAACAATTCAGTTTTAAAGCTTACATATGAATCGTAGGCAAACTGACATATTGGACGTAGGCGAACCGACATTATACGTAGGCGAACAGACAGTAGGCGAAACGACCGGTAATAACTTGTATCATTTCTTTTCTTGAAAGCAAAGTTATTTCCCGTTAGATCCTAGGACTTAAAAGGCCGGTTATTTGAACAAAGTCTAACTGATGCACCAGGTTTTCCACAATCATTTGCATGACCTCCATAGCTTTCTTGGAATTAACTTACATACCTTTCGCCCTTTCCAATTCGGTCCGTTCACGTTCGTCCCATGCATTTCACAGGCTAGTCACTAGTCACAATGCTACTGATAAATTAACGAGCTGAGCAAGTCGTCTAGCCCGAAGCACTAATAAAAATGCTATTTGAATAATAATTTTTAGGAAAAAAAAATCAATGTGTGCCTGATTTAGCTAAAAAATAACAAAGATATCAATTACATCACCTATTGTAATTTACCTGCAGCTGCTCAAAGAAATATTTGTTATGCCCACTTGAGTGGCTCATTGGAATAACAAAGAGGGTGATTTCAAACATATATCTTCCCTATATGACATGTGTAACATGTGATTTCTTTGCTAATTGTACTTGATTATTGCTTCCTTAAAGTTTCTTTCCCCACAAAAACAGGTTAGCAAGATGCTTATTACTTATTAAATTTGCTTCACATGGTTAACACTTTGACTTGTGCACTTACACATAACTACATCAGTTGATAAGATTAAAATTTTGGTAACAATTAAACCTAAATTAACATTTTTCTTTCAGACCCTGAGTTGCTTCAGATGGTGAGAAACACAACAAAGCCGCTTGAGAGATTGAAAGTATTGCTTTTTCACCTCTTCACTCCAGATGAAGTGAGACAGTCATCCCTCAAGGGGTGAACAACTGTAACTGGAGGAGAAAATGTTGGCCTTCAGAAACAAAAATTGGACCTAATTTACTGTAAGTTCAAGATTCATATTAACAACCTACATGTCTTAATCCTTTTGGTCTCTTGATATTTTATGTCCTAGTTGAGCCCAAAAGATCCTGGTAATTTCACTTTTTTTTTTCATTCTGGGTTCAACATGAAGACAAAAGATTTAAAAAGCTCAAAAAGGTACAAGAGCTAATCTACATGTAAATGTCAACTTTGAACTGGACACCCTGGACTTCATTAAAAAAAATACAAATATGTGCAAACCTCAACTTTATTTAAAACAGACTGTCAATTTGCAAAAGAATAATCTTAACTTTTCTTTCTCTCAGTTGTTATAGAAAGGCGATACAAGTTAGAAAGGCTTCCTGTGGATACACTAATTCGAGGCCAACAGAGGAAGCTCGGCGAGCAGCATAAAAAATCTACAGCAGCTAAGTCTGCATAATGTATCACTTTATTTTAAGTAATATGTTTCTTTTTTCCTTGCATAATAATGTTACAACTATTTTGAATTTTTGACATCTATAGATTAAGGAAAATGATTTTTTTTTGTATTCAAGTTTTTTTTGAATACTGTAAGTATGGTCAACATTGTATTTCCCTTCAAATTATACTAAATGCTGGTTCTTACAGTTCCATCAGTTGAGAAAGAAGTGTTGCATAATATTTGAGAAAGGCTTTGTTAATAAAGTTTTTCAAATGGTTGGAATCACAGTCTTACTTGAATTAAATACTTAAAGTTGCATGAGCACCGTTACTAAAAAAAATATTCTTGCACTTCCGGTGTAATTCTCTGGAATAGACTTGCAGATTCCCAAAAGTTCCTAGGAACTTTTGAGAATCTTTTGGCTTACCATCTTGTTGGTGGATGCCTATTGGTCAATGAAACTTGGAATTCCTAGGAATTCCTAGGAATTCCCAAATCACTTTCCAATAGACTTGGAGTTTCTGGGAATTTCTGGGAACTGAATTAAACCAGAGCTGTTGATCTGGCAATTCCTAGGAATTCCTAGGAATTCCAAGTCCGAAATTACCGTGAAAATTCACACCTTTGATTCCTAGGAATTCCTAGGAATTCTCAGACTTATTTCGCAAGGGCAGTCTGCAGTCTGCGTTTTACACTGACCGGATACAAAATCTATAAGAAAGGGTCAGCTGTGTTCAGCTGTGTCTATGCGGGGCATCGGAAATTGCGATTTCATTCAACTGTAATTCACCACATTGCTCCCAATTGACTAGGTATACTAAGCCTGATAAAAAGCTACAGACCCTTACCATCTTCCAATGTCCTTGCAATCTTTAAGGAACTCTTTGGTCCACACCCCACCGAACTGAAGACACACACTTTAAAATAATATTCTGTGAACTTTTCAAGCCCCGTGACGACTGTGGTGAAAGCCTTTTCGACAGTTATGTTGTTGGCTGTGTCAGATACTAACGATCGATATAGTAATTTAAATGATAAAATGTCCTTGTCATTTGTATACCGTTGTGGCAGTTCCCAAACGGCAGTAACACTAGTCGATGATTGTGCAGTCACGCTGACCAGAATAGGTCTTTTAACAGGAACTGAAATGGAATCAAAAGGTACCACTGAACACACCACTGAAACATCATTAGTTACTTCAAATCTGTTACAAAACTCTCTCTTGGCACGAACCTCTTTCAATTCATTAGGCTGTCAAGTTTCTGAAACCACACATACAAAAACTACAGTAGTTCAAATAGTTTTCACTACTTCTTTTTATTTTTGTCGTTTTATATAATTAAATGGATTTGTAAAACAAAACCTGCCAGAAGACTTGGAGAAGAACGTCTTCACGAGTTAATACGAAAAGCACCGATCTGTGGAATGGGCCCGAATTACCGAGTCACTGCCCCGCCCACTTTCGTTAAACATTTTGATGAAATTCCTTTCCCATTTCGACCGCAACAATGGAGACACACATTTTCAAAATTTATCTCTGTTTTCTTTGGCAGTCGCAGAAAAACTTCCCATGAAGAAATCTGTGGTAAAGTCTTCCCCTTTTTCGATAATTTCTTGTATAATCTTCATTCTTTCAGTCTCCTCCAAGAGCCTTTCCACGATTACAGAGCCTTCCATATGCGCTCAGTTCTGCCAATACAGTAAACACCCGCATATAAGAACAAGTGGATTAAGAACATCAGGCTGAATTTGGCCAATAAAGCACCATGTAAATATAAGAACAAATTCAGCCTGATAAATAAAACATGTTCTTAATTCAAAGGGGAAGGGTATTAGGACAAGGAAACTATGGTGTTCAGGACCATTACAAACTATAAAATCTATTACAAAACAGCATTGTATGTTAATTAAACCTCTATTAATATATAATTTGGACTATTTCTGAAACCAATTTTAAGAACATTCTAAGAACACTTTCAGGCTGATTTCATATTCTGTGAATTTCTCAAGCCCTGTAACTTGCCAGAAGAAAACCAACGAACCATTGATAATTGCAACATTTTTTGCATAAATTTCCCAAGCCACATCTTTGATAGTTTGTATTTCTGATACGTTGGAGTCTCGCTTTTAGTAAAGAAGTTTAAAGGTTATCAAGTTTCTTGCGTCGTAGTACCGTTTTGGAAGTTTCCAAGAGGCAGCGACACTAGTCGATGATTGTGCAGTCACATCGACAAGAACAGGAGCTTCAACAGGAACTGGTATGGAGAACAAGGAATTGCTGAATACAGAAGAATACCGCACAAGTCCAGAAACATCACTACTTATTAAATTTAAATGTGCTAGAAA
>NC_090878.1:22530796-22538296 GCF_036669935.1 Montipora foliosa
ATATATACTACAAGTTTAGTCTTGATAAATAATTGGTGCAATTGTGAGCCAGTTGATCTTTAGTTGTTAAAAGGATAAAAACAGCTCCTTCGCAGTCGGTGCTCCAGGTTCACATCCCGTCCAGGGATGCAACTTTTACTTTTTTTTTCTTTTCATCTGCTACCACAAGTCCTGGGACAGAGTAATCTAAATTGATGATTACAGTCATTCCAGAGAAAATTTGGAATCGTAGATAATCGTCATTTCGGAGGTAGAGGATATGTTGAACTTTTACAGTACTAACAGAAGGCTGTCAAATACTATTCCTGAACATATACGCATAAACAACAAGTTCAAAAATGGAGTTAATTTTTTCTTTTCTAATTTTGTCCTTTTAAATAATTACATGCAGATGGATCTGCAAAACTTATAGAAAATAAGTTCATGAGTTACCTAGAGATTTAAGTGCTCCATAGAGCTCAACTCTCAATGCCTTATGACCAAAAAAGTCAGTTGGCCGAAAGCGGACGAAGCTCGCTATGATAACCTCCTCAAGATTATGCTTGACAATGTCGTCTCGCCCAGTATTTCCATGAAAGACCTGCAAAAGAAATTAGAATTTATGCTGACAATTATGAACGGTGACGATGATACAGATGATGACAGTAGCCTGAATATAAGCTAAAGACAGACGGCTCTGTTTGGTAAGACAAATTCACGGTGGTAATGTTTACTTTGAAAAGTTTATTGTCAACTGTCCCAGTATCAGAAACCGCGGTTTTTTTAAGGACGGTGCCCACTACCTTATTACATGAAATTTTCGTGACACTTTAATTCCGCGATTTAGAGGTTCGCATATTTTTCGGGACACCTTCATTTCGCGATTTTGCGAAATTTTGCATTTTGACTCCCTTTAATTTCGCGTTTTTGAGTGAGACACAATCAAGGAGCTAGTAAATGGACAGTTTGAGGATTGTACAAAAGAATTGCTACCTGGAGCAGGGACGGAAAGCAGTAGTGATGAAGAGGACCAGAACATTACCACAGAATAGCTTAAAAATGATTGTTATAAACGTGTGTAATAAAGTCGCTGTTTTAGTTATTGATATAATGTGAGTCACTTAATTTTCGCGTCCTGTTATTTTCGCGACATTTAATTTTCGCGTCACTTAAAGTGCCTATAAACCCGAAAATGTTTTTTCGCTTCGAGAAATCTTTGTATTGCTCTGAGCAAAATGGCGCAAAAATTTTTGTTTTTGGTTAAAACCGGAATTTTTTACGAATTTTTAAAGTGCGGTTTTCTCTGCCCGCGACCGGGTAAAAGGGAGACTGGGCCTAGTGACGTAGTTCCCGGACATTAGCATCAGGCAAATCAACAGAGGAGACGCGTAGTTTTGTAGTTTTCCCTGCGTGCCGGTGAAAACAAGTTCTGTTCGGCTGACGTTTGTAACCAGCGTACGTGTTAATCAAGAAATGGCTTCGAACGACTTCATTCTGTCCTCCGGTTCAGATACGGAAGTTTCAGAAATGGAAGATTACGAGCTGGAAGTTGAATGTTCGCCAAACTCGAGCTTTGCGGCCAGCGATGAGGAAGACACGCACGAGGCATATGCTGACGATCCCCCTAGCGGACGAAGAGTGGCTAGAGTTGTACGAACAAGAAAGAAAGGAGGAAGAGGCCCTAGAGAAGACACTCCAAAAGCGCCTAAATGACACAGAAGAAGTGCGAGACTGGTAAGTTGTAGCGATCTCACTCCCATTCTCAGGCATGGCTTCACCTCTGATGGAAGTCAAAACTTGCGAAACTCATAGTTCGGGTTTTGCGTCACGAATTACACTCGACCCATTGCCTTTCGGCAAGCTCACCAGCTCGGTAATGGGTTTTCGAATCTCGCGTCTCCGCCACTTTGAAAATTCGTAAAAAATTCCGGTTTTAACCAAAAACAAAAATTTTTGCGCTATTTTGCTCAGAGCGATACAAAGATTTCTCGAATCAAAACAAAAAATTCGGGTTTATAGGCACTTTAAATTTCGCGATTTCTTTTTTAATCACGAAATTTCATGTCATGAGGTACTTCAAAGGTATTTTTTCCCGGTTTATGAATATGCGGGAATAGCAAATCTTTACAAGTTTTATTGAAATCCAAAAAGAAAATTGGGAGTAGCCACGCATTTTTCAAAGTTAATTAATCAACAATATTTGCAAAAAGCTGTAAAATACAAAGCAATGTATATAGCTTTCTTTTCCAAATTGAAGCTCCGAACAATGGATGGTTATCCCCAATTTTCTTTTTGCATACCAAGAGCACTTGCTGAGTTCTGCTTTCTCCGCATAGTTTTAAACCGCGCAAAAATATCCCTCTACTGGGAAGCACCACCTATGGGAAACCCGAGTATTTCGAAATGTGCAAAACATATGGGTAATAACAATTGCAGGCACCATCCTTAAGTGGACTCTAAAATCATGCCATCCACATTCGTGTTACCTCCCTCTCCCTCAGCAAAACGATGAAAGAAAAACTTGAGGAGGCCCCTTAGAAAAATAAATAGGTAAAAGAAATGACCGACGCTGATAAAGTTCCACAGAAACCAACTTAAAGAGAATCCACTCAGCCACCAGCAGATCTTCCTCCAAGATCAACTCCAAACAGAAAGCTACACGTACCAGCTGATGAACAAAGCCGTGAAATAGTGAACTTTGTAGTGTCAAAGCCAAACTAAATGAACTTACAACTCTCACGAATGTATTTTCAAAACGTCAAAATATAACGTACGATAGATGCATTGTATTGCGGTGTTCTTTTACTAACTCCAAATGAGCAGAAGCTCGCAGACTCACGCATTGCAATGGAGACTAAAATGGCAAAAGCCTTCAGAGTCATTTTTATGCTTCGTGTTGAAAAACATCTGTTTGAAAGAACGCCCCCGCTAACCTGACCACTGGAAATGTTTCACTGACGACATGTTTTCGATGTGGACCACAAGGGAAAACGAAATCAACCATTTTGGTAAATTCAAGAACAATTTTCCTTCAACAATCAAATTTACTAGCGAATAACGAACAACAAGGTATGTAGACTTGTCAAAACAAAGAATGAGTTAAACTGGCTAGATTATACCAGAAACAAGTTTAACATCAAAATTATAAGTCTTAGAAATATTTCAACTACGACATCCAAAAAAATAGCGACAACGTAAGAGAAACTCGAAAACTAATAAACAGTACGTTAGGTCGTAATTCCAAAACGACAATGATTAACGAGACTTACAGTGTGGGTCGATCATATATTGACAAAAAAAGAGATAGGGGATAAAATGAATCTACATTTCGTCATGCTCAGGAAGACATTGGACAAGAAATTCCATATACAGGTGCCCCAAAGGAAAAAATCATAAGTAAGAGGGCGTCTACAGGCCTCGAAAACGAGTTATAGGACAGTTGGTTCCAGACAAAACATTTCTGGCGTTTTGAAGCAACAAAAATAATAAAGATAGGTTTAATATAGCATTTCAGCACTTGTTTGACAATTTTGATGTGAATCTCCGTAAAAACGAAGGTTTTCTGACTTCTATTCCATGTATTTTTATTGCAGAATACAGTCAATCGAACGCATCCTTAACATACAGTATACGATAAACCTATACACCCTTTTAATAAGTCTAATATATGCCTTTTTCCGCTAATGACGTCGAACTCGTGCTTTCAAATTTCATTCAGAAATGTACAAAGGCCTTAAACTTTTCCGATTTCTTTTCTTGTTTTAAGCCTTTGTACATTTCTGAATAAAATTTGAAAGCACGAGTTCGACGTCATTAGCGGAAAACGGCATATATTAGACTTATTAAAAGGGTGTATAGAAAGGAAAGCTACCACAAAGTTGCGCAGTGTACACACTGATGAATCTAGACTGTCATAGGATAATCAGATATAGCACATCGTACTGACTAACGGCCAAAATGGCTTGTGTATGCTTTAAAACACTCATCCACATTCAATAGTCGTTTTCACCAATCGGATGAATTTCTCTAGACAGGTGAGTAAGTTGCTGTACCCAGTAATTCACCCAACAAACCTGAAAGCCTGGGGAGGGATTTCAACGTGGCCCCATGCAAGAAAATAGTGGGGTAAATAGATGAACAATGGAATGCAAAATGGAGAATTGCATAATACCACTAGTGGTATTACGTAATGCCTCATGTTTATTAAAATAAGCATTTCATGACAACTTTCTTTGTTGTTCCTTGATATCCGCCACTCGGAGAAAACCTTAAACGCCCACTTTGTTGTGTTCCTTGTAACCTTTGGAATGCAGTCATCCAAGTCTTTTTTCTCTCACTCTTCCACCGTTTTTGGTCGCCTAATATAACTGTCTTTTTTGGAGTCATGTTGTCCTCGGTTCAAGAGCCCTCAAAACACTTAAACACTTAAAACCGGAGCATTTTTACGCTTGTACCGGTCAAAGTGAGTAACATTTTTATACATCGCTCAAATACATTTCTTCGATTTCCAGGTGAACTAAACTGGCGCGTCTTCTTGTGTAGCGTGTTTTTTGTTCAGGGTGTTTTTCGATTCCCACCTAACTGAGCTAGACCGCCTTTCACAAAGGAATAGTCTTTTTCCCATCACGATTGGTGAAAACGGCTATTGAATATGGAGGAGTATTTTAAGCCATTTAAAACATGCGCAGCACGTGTTTTATCAGATATAAAAAGTCCCTCAGGCTTCGCCCTCAGGACTTTTTATACCTGATATCTGCATGATATCTGATACTCCTGCTTGTGTATAATTAAATTATATTAAATAGTAAGTATAAAATTAGACCTCTAACGAACGACTTAAGAACATTGAATTCTATTTATCTATCAGTACAACCGTACTTCGACTATTGCAGCCTTGTGTGGGGTAATTGCTCAAAAAAGCGTGCTTTCTGTTGGAACTCTGAGATGCATAACTACAACATCCGAAGCAGAAAGGTTGACACGCACTCGTCCAAGCCTATGCAAAACTGGTTAGAAGGATCTTTTGCTTGTCGAGGGCAACAGCATGAGACGCACTTCCAAGTGACATTTGAGATTAGTTTCAAAGCGTTTTTTGAGGAAGGACCAACCCGATATAGTTATAGATTAGGTTTTTTCATGATAATTATGTTTATTGTATCAATAATTATTATTTTCTATAATAAAGTACTCAAATTTTGGTTTTAGCAATTTAGTCTCTGTAACATACAAGTAGGTAACATTAGTATTGTTTAAAATAATTTTAGCATTTTCTATAACTATTCATATATGTAAGATTAGATAGGTACACGGCTCATTTAGAAACCAATATTGCATGTTGAAATTACTATCCTGTAGGAGTAAAGTCAATCAATGCATGCGTGCGTTTGTTCGTTCAATGTTGTCTGAGCGCATTGTTTTTCTCGACGATAAAGTTTTCAAGGGTCCACCTTTCGCCAGCAGCATTACTTACTTGATGTCTAAACACATTTTAAGCCTACAAAAACTTTCCAATTCACGCATTCCTCTAAGCCTAGCTAACAAATTCTAAATAGCCCAAATACTTTTTATTAAACAGTTTTCTATAAATATTATAAACTGGTAAAAAACTTAATTCATTGATGGCAAGACCGCAATGCGTCAGTCTCTACAAAGTGACTACAACAAGTACAAATATAAAAGGGCAGCACTAAAAGCCGGAATCCGGAAGCTGGAAACAATTCGCGAGAACTACAACAACTTGCTCACTCCTTTCACACTCTGCTATAATCTGCACACGCAAGTATTTAACTCTGAGAAAACGTACATGTAACTGTAAAATGGACCTGACCTTGCTATTCTCAGTGGATATACAGACTTAAGAATGGTGATGGCATCATCAAGCTAAGGCAGTCCAAATTACAATAAAGGAAACTTAAAGCTTGTTTAATTTGTTTTCCTTGTTTTTTTACCTGGCTTTTTGAGTAAAAAAAAAGCTTCTTTTTAAGGAACAAGCAGGTGCCTGGAGAATATGGAACCTTTGCGAGTTTTTGAGACTTGGACGGCAACCGGAAGAGAACATTTTGAGTGCCGGGACAGTGGTGTCTCCCAGATTTTTATACCAATCATCTCTAATGGAGAAAAGATACTTAGCAATGTCAATGTGGTTGTGTAAGACAAGTTACAAGGGAAAACAGCTGACTTCCGGCTGCCACCCATGTCTCAAATACGCGCGTGCTTTAGCTCCTTAACGTCTTGCGTAAGTGACAGAGCGCGACTAAAGCTGTTGATTCAGGAAGAACATACAGTAATGGGAAAAATTCACATGTATCGTTTATCGAAGTTAAGTTCTTTCGAGATACCCCACTAGCATTGAATAGGGAAAGAAGCCAGTTTTGAAGAAGTTCTGCCATAAGGCAGATGAATATTGCGTTTTAAGGTCGACAACTGATGATATGGTCGGCTTGGGTTAGAAGGTTGTTCCGCCGTGTTTTCGCAGTTTGAACATACCGTGGGCTTTAGAATGATGTAATTTCACATGACACCCAAAATGCCCAAAGAAGTAGAACGAAACATTGCAATAACCACTTGAAACTGTTGAACAACATAAAAGAAATACAGCAAAAGGAACAAGAAGCAGGATGGACTCAAATGGACAAGACTGAAACGGATTGCATTGGGGTAATCTTAAACTGAAAAAGGTCGGCCCCACGTTTTTCATGTTTGTGGCAAATCACCTGGATAAAGGTCACTTTTGCTAACATTCATGTGTGTGATGAAACAATAATTTTATCAGTAAAGGAATCCCACAAAATCATTTTCGAGTTTTAAACTCGTGATGAACTAACAATTTCCGTTAACACCCTAAGATAACATTACACAGTCCCTTTTGGAGGCTTCAGTAGAACATAATCAAATGGAGGAAAGAAGGTAAAACACAACTTTGTTTATTTAATAAATTTCAAACATTATTCCTTTTACGTAAGCTTCATGTACAATAAACAAATTTTGATTATGATCATCAGAGGAATAATTGATTATAATGAAGATGCTCAAGAAACCAGGCCTTTGTTTTTCAAAATAAATCACTATCCAGTGAATACACACTAGCAAAACCAATTGAGTTATCCAGTGGATATTGATTTATCCAGTGTGGATAAGTTGTTGTAGTTCTCCCGAATTGTGGATAATTCTGGTCTCTGGTTTCCGGATTCCGGATTCCGGTTTCCGGCTTTCAGTGCTGCCCCAAGTAAATGTGAAAGCGTTTAGTATATCGTAGCATTTTCTGCCCTGCTTGGCAATGAAGGTATGACATTCATCTCTATGCTATACTCTTTAATCCCTTAAAAAAAATAAACAACAATACAAACTCTGACCCTGTTCTTTTCAAGCCAAAACGCGTATCTGCTTTGGCTAGCTCAGGTACTTTATGTCCTTTGACTCCTTTGTTTCGACTCCCGTGCCTCCTCATAATCAGATAACGATTGTTTACTCGAAACATTAGGACTGCCTCTTTCAGCAAGTGCCATATTCAGGGTGTACTTA
>NC_090878.1:22543296-22545796 GCF_036669935.1 Montipora foliosa
GTTACATCATAGGTCATGAAATGTCACGCGGTTGTCGCGTAACTGCTGCAAGACGGCAAAGCGTAGACTTGAAACAAGTCGACCTCATGAGAATCCAAGGAGAAAATGTTTTGGCGAGCGAATCGTGATTTTTCGTACGCGAAGTGGATGACCGATTCGTTCTTAGCGCCATCTACATCAGACAAAGGACATTTCGAAAGTCTAGGCAAAGCGACGCAACTTCATTATAAAAATGTGGTCGAAGACCATTTTAATAGGTCTTAGTATTTTTCGGTGCGGTAGTGAAAGGTCCGAGTCCGTGCATGGAACACCTTCTTGGGAACTTGCTCCTAAAAGACGGAATGCATAAAGGGCGGCCAAAAGTGTAATACAATACAATACAATACATACTTAATTGACCGCTCTCCATGGGGCTTTTAAGTGCCAATGAATCAACGAAACAACAAAACACAACAACTGCAACTGTTTAGAATCCCAACTGGCCGGAGGCAAACCAGTTAGCTATTTACAATTGCGACTGGGAAGTTGAACCAGGGACTACCAGGATCAAATTCAACGAGTGGTCAGAGCGGGTCTTGAACCCGGGATCTCCGGATCTCAAGGCAAGCTCCCTAACCACTGGGCCACACTGCTTCCTCGTGTATTACGTAGAAGAAGAGATTTCTTGAACAATTTAACTATAAAGAATTGCGATGAAGTTGAAAAGTTTAAAAATTATAAACCATCTTGTTTAAAGGTTTAAAAATGCGACGACGTTTCGACATTCGCTTAACGTCATTATCAAGTCAATAATGAGTGAAATATGTAAAAGAATTCCAAGGAGACACGAATGGCAAAGTATTCGCACGCAGAGTCGCGTAAAGAGTTTGGCGCAAATAGTCTTTCCGGGTATTTAATTCGAGGTTCAATCTTTTAAAAATTAATGAATAACATCTCAAAAATTATACAAGCAAACTTTGATCTACATTTCTTTAGAACAGAAAGTTGCTTGTCAACCAAATCAGTCTTCAATAGACCGTGTTGCTCAAGATGCCTCCCAATTGCAGAGTATTTGTGTTATTTAATGCGCTGGTGTAAATGTCAGGTGGTGTACCCGACATAATGTGCGTCGCACAGATCATATTCAAATTTGTAAACCACGCATTGATTGTTGACAATAGGGAGCTTCTTCTCTTTTAGAGCGAGAATTTAGCCAATCTTCTTAGTCTGAAAGATGGGTTCAATTTGGACACCAATGTTGGCGCTCAAAATTTGCATTTACTTCTTGACAGAGTTAGCTGATTGTTGATCTTTAAATGGTAGTGGGATCATGATGGTAGAGCTGTTATCTCTTGTATTCTTGGCTGCATCGATGTTGTCGATATTACGCAAAAACTTAATGATCACTGAATTGATCAAATTAATTGGGTAGTCGAGGTTAAGGAAAGCAGAGCGGAGCTTGTTACATTCAGCAGAAAACACAGTAGGAGTAGATGACAGCTGATATGCACGATGGATCATAGTGATAAGTAAGCAATCTTTGTAACGTTTGTCTACATGGCTGTGGTAGTGCAGGAGTAAGCCAATATTTGTGGAAATTCTGTAGACTGATGTTTCGAGCCTGTTGCCACTTTTAGTGATGTTCATGCCAACCAAAGGGATAGTATTCTGGTCAGCTATCTCCATGTTGGATTTCAAGTTTCTGTGGCAAGAGTTCAATTTGTCGAGGAAAATGTTAGCTTCGTTGAGGTCAGGCATGATGGTCAAGGTATCGTCCACGTAGCGCTTATAGAAAAAGGGGAGCTCGTTTTTCTCTTCTAGTTTTTCCTCTATAGAGCACATCAACGTGTTGGCCAATAATGGCCCCAGGGAGAACCCCCATGTCCACGCCTTCTACCTGCTCGTAAAGCGCGCCATTCAATTGAAAAAGTTGGTTTGTAGTTGCAACCAAAACCATTATTGGCCAACACGTTCATGTGCTCTAAGGAGGAAAAACTGGAGAAGAAAAACGAGCTCCCCTCTGTTTTTTTTTTTCATACAAACGAGGCTAGTGAGGTCCCCATTTAAGCATTCGGTCTATTACCGTGAATCAGAACGGACTAAGATTTCACTACGTGGCGACATGTCGCTGCAAGTTCGTCATATCCCACTTCCACATTTTAATGTCTTTAAGTACTTTATGATCCCAACAAACTCCGGACTGATTGCTGAAAACCTGGGGCGGACCTGGAGGGGGGGGAGAGGTTTCAGGGTTCGATTAAACCCCCTACATTAAAACACCTAACGTCAAAAACATCTTAAATAAGAAGGCTAATTCGCTGCTGTTTAAGGTAGCTAAAACGTTTTCCGATATAAGAAGTACCGGTAATAATATTTTGGTTCGCTGCGAATGTGATTCTTTTTTCACCAGGCCTGTGATCCAGACATTTTCACTAACATTAACTGTTTGCTGCGAATTGTTTGCACTACGCCCGTCACTACGAAAAGCCCGTCACCTACGATGCTGTAGTTCAGAGTTTTG
>NC_090878.1:22555796-22558296 GCF_036669935.1 Montipora foliosa
GGGGGGAGCGTTGAAGCTTCAATTTGACTGGTACATAAATATATAAAGAGAAAACAGCGAACCTAGAACCCACTGGAATAGCGCTGAAATGGCCAAAGTACGCCACCAAAACAATGATAAGGTATCGAGAAGACAAGGTAAGGCATTTTTGTTCCATTAATGTTCTTTTATTTTCGACTCCTAAAGACGTTTGCAAATTCCCATACAAACGCTCATTATTTTAACTGATCGTGATGCTCAAATTACATCGTTAGCTTGGGGTACCTGTGGTTTTTCGCGTGAAATTTGACGTGGAATTCCCTCCACAGGTGTTGAATTTTCCCATAGAATTTGTTTAAAAGAGTATGGCAAATCTTCCCGAAAAAGTTAATTACAAACCTTTTCTGTCCCATTCTCTTTGTAGGTTGTCCAGGTTATGTTGTCCAACGATGTATATATCTTGTATTTTGTTGTCCATTGATCAGCAGTTGGTTTTCCTTGAATTGCTACGGCGCAAATGTAGAATTCATAACCAAGGTTGATTTGTAAGGAGTCGCTAACATTTCTTTCGGTGCTTGGTAACCATGCACCTCGACACTCTTCAGGGGCCCAACCAACTCTGGAAGAGGAAGCTGAGTTGACGTCATCTGAAGATCTGCCATTAATGAACCAGCAGATTTCTTGAATTTGACAGCCTAAAAAAAGGGATTATATTAACACGATGAGTGAATTTCACAGCTGTCTAGTTTAATAACCAATGTGGTTACTTCCAGATAAAAAGCTCTTGGCCGCGTTGTTCAGTCGTAGCTCCATTATCGCATCTGACTGTACATGGGCAAAAACTTAGAGCCATGTTCCTCTTTTATTATTTAGTCAGAATTAGCACAATATTGTTGTCTCGGTTATAATGAACCGGAAGACCTGCAGTGGAAAATATTGCATTTTCATTCTGCGACAAGAGACTTGAAATGTAAGCAAATCCATTCGAAATGAAAAAGGATTTGTCCGATTCTAAATGTTGAAGATACTCACTAGCACAACTTTCAAATTTATAGACACCTGATATTTAACAAAAAGTCACCGAAGAGAAGGTGAATAATTGTTTTAGTATACACCACACAAGCAGAAAAAAAACGGAACCAAAAAACTGCTTTATTTTTGTAAAATGTGGTTGGAAATTTCAAATCTCGCACGCCGGCTACTAGGAGAGGAATAGTAATTGGATAAACGATGAAATGGTATATGAAATGGATCATATATGAACTGCGGATATGAAATCAAGTGAAGCTATGATCCTCGCAGTTATAAACGCAATTTTTGCAATTGCGTAAAGAAGCCTGAAAAATTCAGGACTTCAACGACGACGCTCTAACGAACTGACCTATGAAGCCACTGATGTTGGGAGCTGGTCATTTGTGGGCTCCAATGTACCCGTGAGGAATGAATCAACGATGAAATGGTATATGAAATGGATTATATATGAACTGCTGATATGAAATCAAGTGAAGCTATGATCCTCGCAGTTATAAACGCAATTTTTGCAATTGCGTAAAGAAGCCTGAAAAAGTTAGGACTTCAACGACGACGCTCTAACCAACTGAGCTATGAAGCCACTGATGTTGGGAGCTGGTCATTTGTGGGCTCCAATGTACCCGTGAGGAATGAATAAACGATGAAATGGTATATGAAATGGATTATATATGAACTGCGGATATGAAATCAAGTGAAGCTATGATCCTCGCAGTTGTGAACGGGAACATTGGACCCACAAATGACCAGTGGCTTCATAGCTTAGTAGGTTAGAGTGTCTTACCGGTATCGCGAGGTCACGGGCTCAAACCCCGTTGAGGTCCTGAATTTTTCAGGCCTCTTTACGCAATTGCAAAAATTGCGTTTATAACTGCGAGGATCATAGTTTCTGACTTGATTTCATATCCGCAGTTCATATATGATCCATTTCATATATCATTTCATCGTTGATTCATTCCTCACGGGAACAGAACCCACAAACACAAATGACTAGCTCCCAACGTCAGTGGCTTCATAGTTCAGTTGGTTTGAGCGTCGGACCGGTATCGCGAGGTCACGGGTTCAAACCCCGTTGAAGTCCTGAATTTTTCAGGCGTCTTTACGCAATTGCAAAAATTGCGTTTATAACTGCGAGGGTCATAGCTTCACTTGAGTAACTGGATAATCAACTACGAGTTAGCCAATTAGTGGACGCGGAGAGAACTATTCACTTGTTTAGTAGTGATAATTTTGGTTTTTGAAGGCGTTAAGCTAAGCAGACATCTCTGTTTCTTCAAATATAAAAATACGGTCTTCTTTCTTAAAGAAAACGACTTTACACTCTCACGCTAGAGGACTCCTCTCAACAGCAGAGTAATGAATCCATTTTCAAGTTCACAAACCAGTGAGCGCATACAGGATCGCGACTTTTGGTTCTCCCACCCAGTTTTGAATGAGTTATTGGTCTTAATGAAGATTTTTAAGGAGGCTCGAAAGTGTTTTCCACAGGTAC
>NC_090878.1:22570796-22575796 GCF_036669935.1 Montipora foliosa
GTTGGTGGTCGTAAATACGACCCAGTTACGTCAGTGTTACGTCAGCTTCATTGGCTACCGATTGAGAAGCGTATAGTTTACAGGATAAATTGCTCCCAACCTATAATGCTCTGCAATGGTTTAGCTCCCCTGTATACATGTATGTGTGATAGGCTTGAGCTTCGTATTCCTACTCGCAGGCTTCGATCATCATCTGATAATTATGTTTTAAATGTTCCTCGGTACAATTTCAAGAGTTATGGTCGTAGAGCTTTTTCCGTTGCAGCTCCTAAATTATGGAATAATTTGCCACTAGATATAAAGTTAATCCCTAATGTGAATATGTGCATGTTTAAATCTAAGCTTAAGACTTATTTGTTCAGGTATAGTTATTATTGACACGTTTTTTTTTTTCTTGGATCTAGTTTTTATCATCATTTCTTATAAATTTTACTGTTTTAATTTTGATTTTTATTGTTGTAAAGCGCCTTTGGACATTGGATAAAGGCGCTACATAAATGCCTACTTATTATTATTATTTCTTGAATTACACAGCCCGCATATAGCAAAGATAATCGAGGCGGGCTATGTGACTTACAATCAAATTTAGCAAATTAGGTTAATAGTAAAACAGGTAAAGAAATAAAGAAACAAAATAAAAATAAAATAAATAGGTATACAGGGTGTTTCAAAAGTTCGTTCCGATATTTTGTTGGCTTATATTTCAGTGATTACTATAACTACCTCTTGGAAAATTAAGTATGTTGTTCCTTATTGATTTTAAATCGAATAACTTAAATATTAGTAACCAAAATGGCCTATTTTATTTCTTTATGATATTTTCTAAGCCGCGGGGCAGAATAACGCGTGAGCTCCTTAAGCGTGTCGAGGGTTGGCATTTTTTCGCCCGAACCGTAGTCGCCTTCTCAGCTAGTGCAGTGTTTCAGGGGCTGGATCTTTGTACGCTGTCTTGTCAATGATTTTCAGATCAGGCGAGTTTGCCGGCAAGTCGTCCATGGGTATAAAAGTTTGGCAAATTCTTCTGACACCATGTCTGATCCGCCTTTGAAGTGAAGGCCGGCGCTCTGTCTTGCAGAAAGGTCATTGCCTTCTTTGAGCTAAACAGCTGTACTTTCGTCGGTCCGTGACTGTAACCTGCCACCTTGAGCTTACTTAACGGGTTCACTTCTGTTTTCTAGAATTTCTTTGATTTAGTACGTGTAGGTCTGGCCACAGGACAAGGGGCGTAGCTAGGATTTTTCAAAAGGGGGTCACATTCTCTCATACCCTAGGTACTTACTGGTCATCCACGGTGTTTTTGGTGAAAGTGACAATTTTTCGGATGAGCAGCGAGGGCGGGCGGCAAGCCTATAAAATAGCTGCATACCACCGATCTCAGACGTCCGTGGACAAAGGCGACAAGGGCGTTGATTTCAGTCTGCTGTTAACAAAATCAGATCACGTGATAACACTTTTGTGCCTCTGTGGTTTCGAAAGAAAACAACCTGAAGAAAAGTTTTCACCTGCTTCTTATTTCCTCGGACAAGGCTTTTCCTGGGTTACCCGTAATAGCTTCGGCCGGTTTTACTCGCCGTCAACACCGTTTCGCGCTTTTCTCTTTGGGGAAGGCAACAGGAAATAGAGTCACGAGATCGGTATTTGCGAAACCGCAGAGCCACAAAAAATGTTATCACGTGATCAGAATTTTTTAACTGGAGACTGAGGCAGCGTTTACACGAACGCGGTTTCATTTGTAACCGAGTAGTTTTCGATGCGGTTACATCTTCTGTTTACACGACACCGATCGAAACTGTTGCCGAAACCGTGTCGATTTGAAACCGCTGCCAAAAGTGGAGCGTTTTCAAAACGATGCAGTTTCATCTGTCATGTAAAAAGTGAAACCGCATCGATTTGAATACGGTTACTATTTTGGTGCGAAATTTGCATTGTTCAATTCAAAATAGTGAATTTAACACATAGTGCAGCACTAACTTATATCATCACGACTTTGATTTTCTGGCGAAAACGGTTTCGCATCAATTTTGACGCGGTTTCGAAGTCATGGAACCGTGTCGATGTGAAACCGCTTTCGAGTAAACTCTACCTGAAATCAACGATCTGTGAAGTGGGCTGAAAAAAAGCCCTTGTCCACGGACGTCTGAGATCAATAGTACATGAAGCAAGTTGCAGATGACATAAATTTCTCTGTTCTAGTCTCACAGATATGGTTTGTATTATGTCGTTGACTGCCACAAGGGGGGAGGGGGGTCACGGGCACCCCAGGACCCCCCTGGCTACTCCCCTGAAACATGTATAACTTCGTCAGACCACAACCCGTCATTTGACGAAGGCTACGGCAACGACAGCGCCAAAAAGCAGTAATATTATTGGTTAAAAGAACCGAAATGATGGTGCTGTACGTGCGTCACGCATTTTTGTACTATTTCTGTCCCATACTCGTCAAAACCACTACGTGAAATGACCAAATTTAAGGTTTTGACGACAACGTGGACAGACTACAGTGAATCCTTCAGTCTCAAATTTTACTTCAAATCCGTCCATATCAATCCATTTTATATAATATAACCAAGATGGAATAATCATGAAATACTTAGAATAGCTCAAAGTTTTCGTCGTTTTCGTCGCCGTGGCCTTCGTGGTTTCTTTCAACTGGTATGCCGGGGGAACGTCGCACTCCTGAGAGCCCCATACGATGTGGTTTTCTGGATTCGGGCAGAGACCAGCAGAGACCAGCACAACGATAGAACCTGTTAAAGTTTTCATTTTACTTCCAAGCTTCTAGACAGTTCCAAATAAAAGGACAAGAAGAGCGTTCATGGCTTGTCGTGTTCATTACGATGTGTCAGAAATATGCTCATTCCAACTGATCAAGTTCTCTGATGATGTCCATCCCAATCCTGGCCCGTTCCGGACTGGCAAAAAGTTCCCCTGCGGCGAATGTCAGAAGTCCGTCCTAAGTAATCAGGACGCCATTTTGTGTGCCACGTGCGATCAATGGTTTCACGCAAGATGCATACGTATGGGAAAGCAAGTCTTTAAATATTATTGGGAAAACCATCACCTTGATTGGGAGTGTGCTTTTTGTTCTCTCCCTAAATTCAGCGATTCTTTTCTCGACCAAACCGGAAATGAGACTCTAACACAGGTGAACAGCACTCACAATGATATTAATTATAATGTCGCAGTTTCGCTAAACAAAGCGTACCCTAGGGATGACGATGAAAATTATCTTCAACAAGCTGCCCAACTTCTCAACTCCTCAACTTAGGACTTAAAAATTGCTCATCTGAATGTCTGTAGTATCCGCAACAAGATCGACGAGCTAAGAGTACTACAAAGCATTTGTCGTTTCGATATAATTGCCATAAAAGAAACGCATCTGGACAGCTCAATTTCTAATAGCCATTTGAACATAGATGGGATGAAGATCTTCGGCCGAGACAGGACTAAATGCAAAGGAGGTGGATGTATCATGTTCTGTGCTGAATATTTGAAGGTGACCCATCGTAAAGATTTGGCCTCAAAAGATCTTGAGGCAATTTGGGTCCAGATTAAATTTCCTACAACTTCTGCATTATTTTCAGTTATTTACAGATCGGACTGACTTGAATGTCCGAACTTCATCGAGGACATATATGGTGTTTTCGAGAAGGCGTGGATGAAATCTGACACTATCATTCTACTTGGTGATTTTAACTGTGACCTTCTAGGTATTGACAACAAAACAGAATCTGAAATTCATCCTAAAACGAGAAGACTGTTGACCTTGTTTCAGCTTTTCGACATGCAAAACATTGTCAACAAGCCTACAAGGATCACACCTGGATCAAGCACATTCATTGATTTGATAGTTACAACAAAGCCCAACTCAATCAACCGCAAAGGCGTTCTACCTTTGGGACTTTCAGACATTGCCTAATTTATGCAACTCTTAATCTTAAGCTCAAAAGGCCGCCGCCAAACGTGATAAATGTTAGAAACTACAAACAGTTTCAGGTTGATCAATTCCGGACTGATATTATAGCTGCGCCGTTTCAAGTAGCTCAGGTTTTCGAGGAAAAGGGTGATGTTATATGGGCTTGGGACAAATTATTCAAAAATATCTGCGATCTACATCCACCTATGAAGCGCGTCAAGATCCGAAGTCAATCTTCTCCTTGGATAAACAATGAGATCAGACGAAAGATGAATTTAAGGTTTAAGTTGTTTAAAAGAGCGGTTAGCACTTAAGACCAAGAAATTTATGCTAGGTACAAGAAAGTAAGAAATGAGATTACATTTCAGATAAGAATCGCTAAGGCACAGTACTTCAACGACAAGTTAGCTGAAGCAAAGTCTGCAACGGCTTACTGGAATTTAATTGCGGAAGCGATAAATCCAGTCAGAAGAAATAGAATTGGTCCATTAAAGAGGGAGGATGGAAGCCTTGCCGTGAATGATACAGAAAAGGCAAACTTAATAAATGATTTCTTTGCTAATATCGGTACTATACTTGGACGAGCCAATTGCTATTTTCCACAGCAGAGCGATCGCACTGGCTCAGTGCCCTCTGTGACTGATATAACCGTCTGCGAGGATACGGTCTGGCCCAGACTAAAACCTATTAAACCGAATAAATCAGCAGGTGCAGACGACATTCCACCAAAATTGTTAAAACTAGCTGAGCCTTCTATTGTCTCACCCTTGACTAGCTTATTTTCATTCTGCGCAAACCTCGGAGAAACCTTCACCGATTGGAAGAAAGCTCGCCTGATTCCGGTGTACAAGAAAACGATGAAGCTGGTTTTCTGGATTCGGGTAATGAACTTGATACTTACGACACTCATCTGTAAATAAGAAGTTCTCCCAATCCTCTGCCGTGAGATTGGAGTATTTCCTGGAAATTTTCAAACGAAGACTTCTTTGCTTCTCACCTAACAGTGGTATCTTCTTTCGCTTGAAGGCTTTCCACCCTTTGTTGGTTAAGCTCCATACCGTTGTGCTCGAAACGTTGATATTGT
>NC_090878.1:22583296-22588296 GCF_036669935.1 Montipora foliosa
TATATAGTTATTATTGACACGTAGAAATACTCCTAGTCGCTTCATACTACAGAAACCAGGATAAGCTCCGGCCTAATAGGCCACTTGGATTGTAAGCAGACTTTACCTTACGTTATAAACGTTCTCCAAGGTTTTCGTACACACCCTTGCTTATTAATTAGATGTGCCTAGGGTGTGCATATTCATTGTTAAAGGAGGAAATACTGAAATTATTGCAGACTGAAACTGTTTGATAGAGACTTATCCACCGGTATGCTTGTCCGAATGTGACAAAATATCAAGATTGCCAATTCCATGTGTCAACTATATATTTATAAATGAAGTTTCTCATATTCATATCAAATTGACATATGATTTATGTGAAACGATATATCTATACATCAAGTTTTTTATATTCATATCAAGTTCCCAGATATTCACGTCAAAACACGCTTTCCCTTACCAATGCAACTATGCCTATATCAAGACGACTTTTTTACTTTTGATAAAAAATTCATTTTTATAAATCAAGAAAGCCTGGTGCCGAGCATTTCAAAAAGGAAGATGGAGTCTGAGAACCAGCCGTACAATAAACAACATCTGGTGGCCGCGAATCTTTTCTTTCCGAACGCAGAAGAGTTCTTCCAAAACTGATCTTATCTTTATTCACAATGTACCCCGCGATGATGACCAAGCTAAGTTCTTGTCGAGAAGAGTAGAGTAGAGCAGTACAAAGACACATTTACAAGCTAGTAACATATCAACGCATCCAGTCATCGAGACACGTCTTCACCAGGTGACTCTCACTCTCAGTTATGACATTGAGCAGCTGATAAACGCCTTAAGACAAATCTTGTTGCGACTAGAAAGCCTGTACTGCCATAACAACCAGGAAAATGACAACGAGTACAGTATAGCAGTATAGCAGATACCGCGTTGGATGATATGATTAGAGAAATTCTGTCTTTAGCTCCCAAATAAGAAATTGCCTATCAGCATAAATATACTTTATGCTGATAGGAATCTCAAGGCGGTCGAACAAACTGTTAATATGCAGAGTTAAAGAACGTACATGATTGGTTGACTACACTAAGTTGACATTGAATACAAAAATTTGTAATTTTTCGTAGATTGTGAAACAAACAAAAGAGTCAGTTTAGAGCAAAAAAGTTATGTCAAATACCTAGGTGTTTTAATCGACCAAAATTTGCCACGGAAAAGCCATGTTGATTCTGTTATCATAAAAATAAGTAAAACCATAGGGATGATTGCAAAGGTAAGGTACTTCATTCCATCTACTGTCCTTATAATTATTTATAATTCTTTTAAGTGCCTATCACCTCAACACACTTTTCCAGTATATTTATTCTTCGAAATCGTTCTAAATACATCGTGTTCGTTTTAGAACCTGTTGATTGAAATTTCACATGTTTGTTGGGGTTTGAAAACGTGAAAAGTGGTCATAATTTGATCCATAAGCGAGCAGTGAAGCGGAGTGGGTTCAATACCGGGTTGACGTCACAAACTTCTTTGCATTGAGATAAGAGACCCTATTCATGATAGCCGCCATGTTGGATTTGCCTTTATCATGCAAATTAGCTACACACTTCTGAGGGGGCAAACAACGCAAGTTCGAGAGGTTACAACTAACATCTTAGGCACACAGATGATTTGTTTTACGTTCATTGAATGTTTATCACCTAAGTAGTAAAATAGAATGCTTACACAAGTTACTTCGATGTTTTTTTAGTGAAAAATAAGCAGATAACGAAGTAGAAAGTCAAAATGTCGGAGGTTATCAAAAGATATAAAATTATTTTTAGCAAAGGTGAAACAACTAAAACTACAGGCTTTGTTACCGACGTGGCTGCGCGTGTTTCCTCTCTTTCCCTCAAAAATCGAGGCAGAACTTGGAAAACGTAGGACTTCCCGTAGCCGGCAGGAAGAACAGCAACTAAATCTTTCTTTAAATATAAACTTTCCAGGCAAATAACTTGTTTCACTTTTAAAATTATATCGTCATAGCCAGCCGAAAGTAGTGCCTGCTGAACACACATCTCAGAAACTCGAGCGCCATTTTGAAACCAACAATTATTCAACTTCACCTTCCCCCGGATGGTATTTTATCGTCCTCTCGACCAAATATACTTGATTACCCACCCACCGTGCGGGTTTTGGATGGATAGATGGTCACGTGACCAGCCGCAACCAGGGTCTCTCTTCAAACGAACAAGGGAGGCAGAGAAGAGAGACCCTGGGAACGAGGTTGATTCTTTGAAAACAGCGATGCAAATTAATTTGTGACGTCAATCCGGTATCGAACCCATTCCCCTTCATCGCTCCGTTATGGATCAAAGTATGACCACTTTTCCCGTCTTGTAAAACCGTTAAAAGAATAAAATTGCAATCAAAAGGTTCTAAAAACAACAAGATGTATTTGAGATAATAAATTACGTGGAAAGGTGCGTTAAGGTGATAGACACTTTAATTTTACCTTATGTAGGTTATGGACACATTGCCTGGGGCAATACTTCCAATGCTTATTTAAACAAAATCTTGGTTCTTCAAAAGCGAGTGCTGCGCTTATTCTATTTTGCTTATTCTATTATGCCATCACTTTATTTGTCAAAGCACAAATTCTGCCTGTTACTTTCCTATATTATGAAGTCGCAAGCAAAATAAATGTTTGATGTGCACAATCCAAGTGCCTAAATCAACATTGTGAAACTTCACACATTCATACCTACAATACTCGATCATCCAAGTCGAAGCTCTTTAGTACAAAATACTCTAGACTAAACTTACAAAAAAAGGCTTTTTCGCGTCTTGGTGTCAACATTTGGAATAAGATACTCAATGAATTTAAATCATTATCAGAAAATTCCTTTAAAAAACAAATGAAAAAGTCTTTATTTCAGATCCTGAGTAATGAAGATTCTTATCTTGATATCGCAATTAATGTAATTTGTGATAATCCTGATTAGCTCAAATTGATATTTTGCCGTTACGTAGCAGAGGCCTGGTTTGAGCAGCAGGTGCTTGGAGTGCCACGTGATTGTGGTTTGTATTTGGCGATCGTTTAGCGTCCAAGTCCTGTTTGGTTTTTTTGTTCTATCGAGCTGAATTAGTGTTTAATGCCTTCGTTAGGCGGTATATGTTAGCGTTCATTTACATTCTAAGTCGTGTCTTTCAATTAGAATTCCCTATAACCCCGAGGGTCGCACCACTGCCTTGGTCGGGGGTACACGTTTCCCGCTTTTTTCCACCTGCTGGCTTTTTTAGGGGTTTTCGTGTCCGGCTCTGGTGCATTGCTTTTCTCTTTGTTTTAGAATTGATGTATTAATATTCTTGTAACTATTCCAATCCTTAATAAACTACACGGTGGGCGTGGCTGGCCAACGCGCCCATGTATCCTAGCTTGAGTGTCCGGTTGAGTAGTGGAGGCAAAATTTACCTCTAAACTCAAAGACTGTACAATTGAAACAAATTGATCCAATTGCTTTTGTACCTAATCTGCTCCTATACTTTATTGATACATTATGCAACTATTGATGTATTTACCAGTTATGCTATCTCCTTATAATTTAATAATGTCTAACTCTTATTATTATTATTTTTCTTTATTTAATGATGTAACAAAGTACGTTGATGATTGACCCGCCTCGAATAGCAAATCTGCTACCTGCGGGTCAACATGAACTTTCCTTAATTTTGGTAATGATAAAATAAAATAAAAGCGTGTAAAAAGTGTGTAAGTGCAATAAATGTAAATGATAACTTTAGGAGGCAAGTTGGAATATCGTCGAGACCATCAGCCTTGCCCACACGGATATAGTACATAACTTTGCGCAGCTTTTTGAATCTGCTGTACTGCTCTCGATTTCATTTTCCTGGATGTTATGGCAGTACACCAAGATTTGTCTTGAGGGTTTTCATCAGCTGCTCAATGTCATAACTGATAGCCACCTTGGTGACGAAGTGTTTCGATGATGCGGCGTTGATACCCGTAACGTTTCTCCGTACTGCCCTGCTCTGCGGTGCATCGTGAACACTAAATTTGTTAATCGTTGTGAATTGTTGTGAATCGTCACATTCCCATTGTCAAGAAAAGAGTAAAACACAAATGCCTGCCACCTTGGATAAACAAAGAGATCATGCATCTTATACACCTGAGAGACCAGTTTAAATCATGTGCGAAATCAAATATTCTCGCCAGGTCAATGTATAAGAATTTACGCAACCAGGTGGTTAAAAAGATCGCGAATGCTAAGGCAGCATATGTGAGAAATGAGATCATGGAAAACATGAACAATCCAAAGAAACTGTGGAAAATACTTAAGTAATTTGCTCCAACCAAGCCAAGACCAACCAATTTTTCTTTATTGAAGTGAATGGCGAGAAAATCAGTAACCCTGTGGGAATTTCAAATGCTTTCAACGAACATGTTATCAACATTGAACATACCAATATCTCTGCTCCACACTGCATAGCCTCAAATGAACAAGATGTACGTCTTGTAAACTTTATTAAGTCCCACATTAGCGAAGCAGCCGTGTTCCACATTCCACCAATAAGCACACAGCAAGTCATCGAGGACCTTAAGAGCATCCGCCCAAATAACAAAGCAACTGGTCTCGATGGTATTGGAATAAAACCATTAAAACTGGCATTAAATGCTATTACTCCCTCTCTTACCCATATTTACAACTCAAGTATCGCAAGCGGTACTTTTCCAATTAATTTTAAACGAGCCAAATTGATTCCTGTTTATAAGAAGGACTCAGTTCACGACAGAAATAATTATCGCCCAATCTCAATCTTGCCAATTATCTCTAAACCTCTCGAGAGGCATGTGACAAAATCGTATCTCGGGTACCTCACTTCAAACAATCTTACTCATTATGAGAAACCAGTCGGCTTATCGACCACACCATTCGTGTGAAACTGCGCTCTTGAACCTCACCGATAACTGGCTTAAGGTTATGGAGTCTAGAAAGTTTGTGGATTCAGTGCTGCTGGAT
>NC_090878.1:22600796-22610796 GCF_036669935.1 Montipora foliosa
CATGCTGCCTCTTCCTTTTTGAAATGCTCAGCACCAGGCTTTCTTGATTTTTAAAACTTGATATGATTGTTTTTTTCCAAATATGAAAAAGTCGGCTCGATATAGGCATGGATGCATTGGTTAGGGAAGATGTTTTGACATGAATATCTGGGAACTTGATATGAATATTAAAAAAACCTTGATGTATAAGTATATCGTTTGACATAAACATCTGACAATTTGATATGAATATAGGAAACTTGATTTATAAATGTATAGTTGACACATGAAATTGGCAATCTTGATATTTTGTCACATTTGGACAAGCATACACCGGACAAAGCTATCCGTCCTTTGAACAACTGCGTGGGCGTATATCTGTGATCTAAAGTTTTTAAAAACTTTAAAGTCTGATCTGAAGTTTTTATTTTAAAATTAAGTTCCATGTTTTCTTTAGAAACAAGGGATAAAAATAAAAAAGGAGAATGGTTTAAAAATTTCTACCAAGAAAATTACTTTATGTAATAAAAATCATCATAGTTTACAAGAGAACAAGAAATTGAAATCTCTCTGCTTGAATCTTTCATGAAAGGAATGGTCACAGTGCAAATGTGTTTCCTTCTTTACCTTGTCAGCTGAGAACAGAAAAGGTAAATATCCAGGTTTTTAGCCAACTTACCCACTCTGACCACGAAATCACAATAGAGGCCGTAGAAGATCACTTCTTTCACTGGTTCCATTCTTCTCAAGTCAACTTGCCAGAAGGTCAAAAAATCGCTCGAAGTGTTGAGGTTTCCATCTACTACATAGTCAGCGTGAAAAGGAGAATCTGAAGGATTTACTGGCTTTCTGAATGCAAGGTTTCCTTAAATTGAACAGAGATAAAAACATAGCAACGTACTTGGTAATCTGTGACCGTAACTAGGATGACTAATTTGCTTTTTTTTTGTTTGGAAACATTAAGAATGTGACGAATACTTGCTCTAAACAAAGTACAATGTGGCATCCGCTTTAGTCCTTTTGTTGATAATAACTTTGGTCGAACCATTGTCAAATTGCCTAGTGGACTGATACATGCACATCCACAGTAATTTGACAATATTATCATACAATTATGGGGCTCTTCACATGACCCCGGTTGACCGAGATGGATCGGTTACCGAGATGAAATTGGTTTCTGTTCATATGGCGACTTTAAGCCCGCTTTCAGAGATGAAAATTTTGAAAAAGTTGTGACGCGACCATTCAGGTGTAAAATGTAACGAACAAGCTTGGCGACAATTTCTCGATTTTCTGTGTTTAAGCAACCTCAAATTAATTTTGACTTTACGTTAACTATCAAATGAAACCAATCCAAGCTTCATTATCGAAGAAAAGAGAAGTAAAAACTCGGTAATGTCCTTTTATCACGAAAATGTATTGTATTATTTTCCTCCTGGTAACCAGGATGAAGAGTTCATATAACAAAATTTTCATCCCGCTACCGAGATCTCGGCAACCGAGCCAACCCGCCTTCTCACACGAACACATAGAAGCTTTTACAAAGGATTTCGAGGCGAAGCAACATCTCGGAAACCAGGCAGCCCTGGCCAACCAGGCTCCTTATGAAGAGGCCCTAAACAATAATCATCGCAATACCTAAGACACCTTTTATCAAGCTCTGGGACACTATTTGATTAATTCCCGCTCATTTAATGCTCTCCATATCTCTGGCACAAGGATGCATTTATAAAGGCGGCTTTACGACTTTTAGGTATTAGAAAAAGTTGGTATTAGAAATTCCGGGAATTTCAAGTACATTGTCAGTAAATTATACTCTATAGAAATTTGTATCATTAAAGTGCTACTGAAACGAAATTTTGACTTTTTCTTGTTTTTTGCTTTTCGTGACCTTTGAAGGCCAATAATTACGCCTGCCAAATTTGAGTTGGAAATTCCAAATGGAAGTGCGCTTTTTCGATGCATGCTTTCCGTGAATGAGCGTCCGCCATTACTTGTCCCAGTAAGATCCCAGGGAGTCCGTGACGTCGTCATATCATCAAAACCAAATTGCTCTGAGGCGAGGTGACAGCTCCACAAGTGGAGAAACATCCCGTTGTGCATGCTCATCTTTTTGTAAAAAAAAAATTGGCAAATATACCGGCTTGTCGCTGTGTTGTACAGGACTGCAGCAAGTCAAATCCGCGAATTGGAATCTCTTTGCAAACGCCAAAGAGCAATTATGAACTGGCCAAGTGGAAAGCCTGTGTTCGCATTCACAGCTCCAACTTCAACACCAAGGGGCTTTTCAAGATCTGCTCAGTTCATCAGGGTAATAAGCATTAATATTTTTGTTACCTTTTTGGGATAGTTGAGGTTAAGAGTACGGAACTTTTAGAGTTAAATAAATACACGTACAAGTACGCGAAATATCAACCTTGTTCCCAGGGTCTCCATTGTCGTTGAGAAGACAAAGACAAAGACAGACCCTGGGAACGAGGTTGCACGAAATATACGTTTTTGAGATAAGTAACGTAAGGAGTGACAGGCCACACGGATTCCCTTCCTGTTTGAAAACATGTATAGAACCTATTATAGTTTTGCGCTAACGAGCAGATTCTTTAAGGATTTTCCCCTTTTTTGTAGGAAATAATAGTTGCTTACAAGTAAAGGTTTTTGAAAGCAATGTGAAGTAAAATCTAAGGGCAACAGCGCGCGACGCTTCGTTCGAACTTCTGTCACTATCAAGCCAAAAGTGAAGATAAAAATTTTTGCATAAGTATAAATATAAAAAAAAAGTAAAAGTATGTAAAGTATAAAAATGTAAAAAAGGGTTGTTAAAAAACATGCAAGAATAACAAAAAAAAAAATTCGCACGAATTGAGTCTGACTGAACAATGAGACTTGGTCTCAGTTAATTAATGAAAGAAACATTTCATAAATGAGACAGTCAAACTTCTTGCCCTTTTTTAAGATGGTAAAATTCTTGGTAAGATCATTAGGCACATGAGAATGTTTCACACGGAAATGTTTTCCAATAGAGGAAGACGCATTCTCGTGCTCGTCTACGCGTTGATTACTAATGCCGCCGCGTGTAACCAACATAACTTGCATCACACATGTCACGTGTAAATTCACAAACAAGGGATTGTTGGTTGAAAATAGACGGCTTGACGTCGCGCGGTTTCAGAGGTTGTTTGATCTTGTGGCTGACAAAGTGGGCTGGACGGTCACTTCAGCCAATATTTTAAGTGTCGATTCAGAGAAAGAGAGAACACTTGAGAGAACACATTAGTTTATTGGATCCAAAGTGGAAGAGGGACTAGTGACCACGAATGGCTACCTAATTTATACGAATAGAGAACAATACATGATACATCACAAACATTCCTACATAAGGTGCTCACATACTCTACAGAAAGAGCGCAACTCAGAGATCTGAGCCAGAAAATTCAAGTGACCTAGCTTCCAGCCCACGTGTGATCAAACAATATCTGAAACCGTCTGAAGTCAAGCCATCTATTGTCGACCAACCATCCCTTGTTTATCAATTTAAATGTGACCTGTGTGATGCAGGTTATGTTGGTTACACGCGGCAGCATTTGCATCAACGCGTAGACGAGCACAAGAATGCGTCTTCCTCTATTGGAAAACATTTCCGTTTGAAACGTTCTTATGTGCAAAAATGATCTTAGCAAGAATTTTACCATCTTAAAAAAGTACAAGAACAAGTTTGACTGCCTCATTTATTTTATTTTTATTTTTTTAATGAACTGAGACCAAGTCTCCATGTACAGTCAAACTCAATTTGTGCGAAAGTTTTTTACATTTGGAATTGTGTTATTCTTGCATGTTTTTTAACACCCCTTTTTTACATTTTCAAACTTAACATACTTTCACTTCTTTGTTTTATATTTATACTTAAGCAAAAAATTTTATGTCACTTTTGGCTTGATACTGACCGAAGTTCGGTCGAAACGTCGCGCGCTTTTACCGTCAGGTTAGTTTTTACTTCAAATAATAGGTGGCTCTTTAAAGATTTGGCCAAGTAGGGGTTGACATTTTTTGAGTAAAACTTGTTCCAGGTTTGACACTAATGTCTGCTGTTGTGTTACAAAAAGCTTTTGTTTTTGTTTTGGTATTTCCTTTAAGCACGGAGTCCCTCTTTGTCAATTTGATTTCTGATAGTAGTTTTCCCAACAAATTGTGTGGGTAACCTCTATCCCGCAAATGTATTTTAAATTTTCAAATGTTTTCCTTGAAAGTGTGTTTTGAGGATTCATAGAGCTTCACCTTTTATTGCTTGGTGGGTGACAAGAGGTGAAATCCGTATATTGGAAGGTCTCCGTTGGTTTAACATGTGTTTTTTGATCCTTACATCTCGTTCCTTTGTATACTATTGTGTCTAGAAACACAGTTTCAGTGGCAGATATTTCTGCCGTGAATTTAATCGTAGGGTGATGTAAATTTACTTGTTCGATGGAAGTCGCTATGTTCGGTTTACTCATGTCCCACAGGGAAAAGACATAGTCAATGTAGCGTTTCCAAACTATAGGTTTTGAGACTGCTTTGCTTAAAATTTCTGTTTCAATTTTAGCCATTCATGAATGATTGGCCAAAAAAAAAAAAAAATACCACTGTCTTGGTTCTCGTGGTTTGCCTTCTAGGCGGCAGCTTCTTCTTGAGTTGCGAGTGGCTCTAAATCTTCGTCATGGGGGTACGAAACTGGCCTCACGTTCCTCTAAAATCGCACTGCTCCTGTCTGAACTCAACTCCGAACCGTCCTCTGCCGAAAAAGACGAAGAACTTGAAGAAAAAAACATTTCTTCTTACTCTATTTACTAAAAACCATGCAGAAAGACTTCGCTGGATGATGAGATGAAGTCAAGGAGGGAACGCCGCTTGACAAAATTGTGGCCTCAAGTACTTGTCGTTCGAGTAATGGCGGACAAAATTTGTACACTTTCTGGCAGACTTTACAAATGTAAATCATCGTTAGGTTAACTATGGACACCTTTTTTTTGTCAACTTTAGGGTCTTGTCTTTAACTAAGGGTGAAAAAATCGAGTAAAAAAACCCACTGATTTTTGTCGTAGAAGCACTTTAATTAAATCGCAAAGGCTGAAGAAAATTTATCTTTTATAGACCGAATGCATAAATGGCGGCCAAAAAACCATTCTTTTGTTTAGGAGCTAATTAGCCTCACTAGCCTCGTTTGCATGGACAAAATACAAAAGAAAGGTTGCTTGAGAGCGAGGCTAGTGAGTCTCATAAGCACATAAACAAAAGAATACTCTTTTGGCCGCCATTTATGCATTCGGTCAATTAAAGGCTGTGTAAAAGTGATACAAATTTCTCCTGACGAAGAATATTTCTTTTAATATAATGGCCTGTACCACAGTAGTGTAAATCGCTCATATACGGCTGCAAAGCATTTGCATAAATTCTGCATATTGGAAATGGATGAAATGATATATGAAATGGATCATATATGAACTGCGGATATGAAATCAAGTGAAGCTATGATCTTCGCAGTAATGTACGCAATTTTTGCATTTGCGTAGAGAAGCGTCGCACCGGTATCGCGAGGTCACGGGTTCAAGCCCCGTTGAAGTGCTGAATTTTTCAGGCTTCTTTACGCAATTGCAAAAATTGCGTTCATAACTGCGAAGATCATAGCTTTACTTAATGACGGATTTGATGCAAATGAGGCGGGAACCTCATTAACGTCCGCCGTTTTGTTTTGGAGGGAAGCAGTCCACAAAAACGTTTTTGTGACCACTTTTAAGACGGAGCTTAGTAACCGTCTGCTTGTGTCACGGACGTGACCTGGGCCCTAGTGATATTAGAAGACAAAAATGGCTGCGGGGTCGCTATTTGTGCATTCTTCGGGGGAAAGAATATCTCTCTGCTGATTTGGATGTGCATTTTCCTGGAGAATTGTGCTTTAAAGTGTGCAACCTGGCATAAAGCAAGTGTTTCAAGGGCAATAGACATTGTTTTATGGGTACAAACGTAAAGAATGTGGCGACGGTAAAGTAATCCCAAAATATGTTCACAACACAACAAGAGATCATTTTGGGACCACTTTGAAGGTGAGGAATTAATTTTTCTAATCAGTAATATGGAAAGAGACTAACGTAATTTATTAATGTTGTAAATTTCAACGTTTTCTTATGAGCAAAGTGTTTAATTTTCTAATTAAAGCAAGCTGTTGGCCCTCTTTAGTTAGACTACGTACAAATCTCCTTTGAAAGGTTCAATATCTAATTTCTCCTAACAGTATCATGGATTGATTAAACGTACAGTGCTGCGTTATGACAATTCTTGTTAGGGTTCTTTTCTGTGCATGATTTATTTGCTTCTTTTAATAAAATGCCTATGAAGTGAAATTTGTTGTAATTTGCTCTGTTCTAGGATAAAAAAGTGGTGTTTTTACAAGCACTCAAAGTTGCACATTTTTGTTCTTTTAAATTTAAAGTAAGAAGTATTACTTTTTAACGCATTGACTTCGAGGTGTGGGACTTAACATATTTTACTGTCAGACTGTCTAGCACCAGACGATCTTACTTGTCAATGGGGGCGGTCCAGGGCGGTTCAGGTGACAGTGGGTTCAGATTAAATTAAATTTGTTATTGTTATTTATATTCCTATTGTTCATACATATTAGACACCTGTAGACTTGATTAGTTTACCAACTACATGTATTTAGTTGTCTCAAACTCTACACACACAACAATGGTACCTCAAGTATAATTGTTCTTTCTTCTCCCTACCGTTTTCCCCTTTTATTGTTTCATAGAAATTGTATTGATTCTTTTCTATTCTTTATATCCACGATTTTATTGTAACACTACGGTATAAATTATCCTAACTTTTAAAATAATGTGCATTGTATGTACATGATTTATTCTGTGTGAGTTAAAATTAATAGAAATTGACTTGACTTGACTTGACTTTCTAAAAATACATGTAAATCCAAGGGACTGTGTCAACTTTTATTAAATAACAAAAGCTTCTAGCATTATTTTGTGTGCAGAGATTTCCTTCACTCACTGTTTGCACCCAAAGCTACATTACAATCTTTTGTTACATGGTATTTTGGCCGCACACTTCAGATATTTCCATTTTTCCTGGAAAGTTTGCCCAACTTCCAACACTCATTAAAGCTCTAATAAAAATTTTTATCCTAGACAACTCAAACTTTAGTATTTCGAATTTAAATCATTTAACTTTCAAAAAGTGCAGAAACAACTTTCGCCTCACAGGCATTTTACATGTAAATTTAACCTATTTAACTATTGTTTCTATTATGTTTAAAAAATACAATGTGCAATTGTTTTTCGATAATATTACTAACGAGTATGTCCAGCATTTTGGAAGACTTAACTTAAAGTTTACATTTTGGGCCGGATTATGAAGGCACTTTTTATTAGAAGTCTTCCATATTTTTATTATTCTCTAATGTCCACCACTCTTGGTTTCAAAGATGGCTGTTTGTAGTGATGATGCTTTTATCTTTGACTTGTGTCTTGATATTGAAGTTGGTTGTACATGTACATGTACTTTAATTTTGGCCCTGCTGTTCTGTAGAAAGGGCAGTGTAAGCCTATTGCGATCTTTTTCAAAGTTCACAAAAGCTGTTGCAAGGGCTGCGACTGATGCTTGTCATCTTGATTTGAAATGATGTTTCTGTAAATTTCCAAATATTTTATATAGCATGCCCAAAAATTCTTATCAGTTGTTCTAAGCTTCAGTTTGATGTCATCGCTTACTTGTCAGTGAAGTCTTATTCATAATTATGTTCTCTAATTCAAAGTGATCATCAATCTTGGAGTCCTTTTCAGGCGAGTGGATGCTACATTGTGCCTCGTCTGGCGTTTCACAAAGAGATTTGACATTTATAGGGGCACACTGGTCACCACTGGCCATTTCCATTTTAGCAGGAAGCTTTTAACAGAGAAGTTCTTTGTGATTTCCAATGGCAAGTTTGCAAGGCTGAATCTTTCTTTTGGTCTCTGAGGAATAAAGTTGATACCAGCAATACCATAATTTGATTTGGTGCTACTGCAGCTTTATGAGCACAGGGATTGCCATTACTGTACTTCCCATAGGGCAGCTACATATTCTACTTCTGCAATCTACCTCATAGCTTACTTCTTAAGCAGTTCTGCTTGGAAGAAATTTCAAGGTTACTTGTAGTGGTCTTTTCTTCATACAGCGATCAACTTGGTGAAGCTCTACATTTCCTTGACTTTACAACAAGGATTTGGATGATAGTCACACTGAAAGTGAAGAGGAGAATTTACAACAGTCAGAAGTAGTTTATTGATAGTGTGAAGCTGGACTGTAGAAGCTGTTGCACCAAAACACTAGGGAGCCAGATAAAGATTTTCCAAATGCAAGGGCAAGCAATTTTCTTTGAAAATACATTTGAAGGTCTTCTATGATAAACTTGAAGAGTTCAATGGAATTGTAGGCCCACATTCATTGTAAAACCACACTCTTACATGTGTAAATATGTTGATCATGGATTCAGTGTACATGTAATTGTCAGAGTTATTTCCTCTGGTGATTAGATTTTTACAATGGCAAAGTGCCCACTCTTGCTGCCCTTTTAAAGATCTTTTTTCATACACTTGGTAACAATTGGGATATTTTGCAGTAACCATATCAGTTGCATTGTAATATAGATTCTGCTGCTGCTTGGAGGAGGTCTTACAAGTTTTTGAAAATGTCCCATCAGTTGTTGATGATCATCTCTATTTATGTTGTTGCTGGAGTTATATTAAGCCAACGCCAGATAGTTTGCAGGAAGTGGAAAGTACAGAGCAGTATTGTTACTCCTTTCGAGGTGTCTAAAAGAGCCCCCCTTTGCCCAGAGTCACCATCAGTCATAAAAATATCTGGACCTGTTTTTGGTCCTCTGCCACCAAAGGCATGCGGAGGTAACATATTTTGTACTTTTCAAGGCATTGCCTTATGACATGCTGTGATTGCCCAGATGTAATCCACACACCTACATTTGTAGTGGCACTGAACTTGGTCTGTGTAGAAAATTTTTATTAACACATTGACTCCTGGGGTTTCCCCATTGACAAGCAAAATCGTCTGGGTTTAGACAATAAATACTCTGGTGTTAAACAGAATAAAATACTAAGTCTGGGTGGGTTATGCCAGTGTAGGCATCAAAGGGGGAATGGGACAGTTTTTCAGTGAGTGATTAACCCACTGACTCCTGCGATTTCCCCATTGACGAGTAATTTTAGGTGCGAGATAGAGTAAAATACTGAGTCTGACCGGTTTAGGCCAGTGTACATGTAGGCGTCAAAGGGTTAATTTGGACTAAGTGCTATTCTGCTGGCTTTTCCCTGTTGTATTCAACATTATATTACAACAACAGAGCAAGTTGTTCAGGCACAGTGTTCATTGGATGAGCCTGCCTTTTTTAACTGTTTTTTGTCTTGTACTTTTTTTAGCAGCCTTTTTTGGTCAGCTTTTTTCATTTGCACTGGCATAATTATGTACCATCTTGTAAATGAAACCCGCTTTCCAGTTCTTGAGCGACCACCACTTTCCATGTTGTATTTTATGTTAGATGATGTAGCAAGTTTGGACATCCAGTTGTCTACATTATCCTTACATGTCATTTCACATTCTTGATACAGAACTGCACTTTTAAGGTACTTGTACCTTCCAATACTGAAAGATCTTCAAATTCAATTTATTTACATTCATATTCTGTTGGCAAGATGATAGCAGCCTTTCTAGGTGGATCTCTAGTGTTGGATTTGTTTTTTTTGGCTGGCACAGTGCAAGAGTAACAATGATCTTCATTTATGCGAGTCGACTGGGAGTTAGAAAGAGTTGATGGATTCTTCTTTTCACTAGTAATATTTCCCTTATTACTGGTAACGCTGTGCACTGGTGTAGAATTTCAACTTGCATTGGAAGCTTGAGTGTCTGAAGAGGTAATGTTTGGAGCTTTTCCTTACACAGAAGTTGTGTTGTCAATAATTAAGCTATGATTGTCTATGAAGAT
>NC_090878.1:22615796-22623296 GCF_036669935.1 Montipora foliosa
CCTCTGGGAATTGAACTCTGTTTTCATTCAAATACCTTCTTTTGTTTCAGTAATCCAATATGGCTGCTGGTAGCCTGCAGTGCAAGCGGTTTTGGTGGTTTCCATCTTTTGATCTTTCGAGTGTTTTGCCGCCATTTTGGATTCGCTGCAGACTGGGAGAATTGGGGCGAGCTTGGTAAACTTTTTACCTCTCCCCAACTCTCCACTGTTTTTCTATTTGAAGATGGCGGCCTGAACATCCGACGGAAATAATTATATATCCACTCGCCCCGCCAAAATCCGCCTGCACTGCACGCTAGGCTGCTGGTCACGTGAGTGAAAATGCTCTTTATAAAATTATATACATCTTTTAAAAAATGAAAAAAAAAAACAAACAAAAAAAAAATGGTAATAAGTACTACAAAAAACAAGGTGAAAAGGGGCCAAAACAATCAAATCAGTTCAATTCTTTGCTTATTTTTACATTGCACACTGTAAGCACTGTGTATATGGGTTTTCATTACAAGTTAATGACCTCGATGGGTCTAACTTTTAATGCATGCTTCCTTGAAACAAAGTAGGGGATTTTAGGTAAATTTTTATGCCCAAAAATGGAAGTACATGTAAGCTCAATTGAGCAGTGGTTCAAAAAAATAATTGGTATCCTCTCCCTGCTTTGTGATGAAGAGACAGGTCAGCTACATTAATTCCAAATAAGGAAATTTAAAACCTTAAAAAGTCACCAGCTTGAAACCAGAATTAAACGCATCAAGGTTATCACCTTCTTGTCTCCATGATAACCAATAATGTGTTACTTTGGAAAAGTTATTATAACTGCACTCTGAATGTCTAAGCCGAGACATTTGTGATCTTGAAGTATGATTGTGCAAACCCTTCACTTTCAAGGATTGAGCACTCAAGTATTCTGGGATTACAAAGAATAAACCTGTAAATTCTACTGTGTAAAAGCATTCATCTTCACATTAATGAACCTGTCCAAAGATCAAGTTAAGACTATTCACTATCAAAACCACAGGACTGAATGTACATGTCTGTGGCTTTAACTTTATACAGTGGATAACCTTTCCTAAACAGGCACTACCACTATGACTGTAGTTTGAAGTAGCTTATGTGACAGACTGAGGAGATTATTAAACAATAATTATAATGACAAAGTCATCTCCCATACAGATCACACTTGAATATGGCTTCAATATCATGATTATACAAGTGTGTGAAAAATATTCTTATTCACTACTGTACTTGCACAATCCCATATGTAATGCAATATGTTTTGAGGGGTCACAGTTCTTTACATTAAAAACAATATTAGTTTTTTACTCGTGGGACTGTATCATGTGTCAGTGTTTAAAAGCAAACAAGACGCCTACATGGGCGTATCCGTGGAATGCGTTAACAGTTAACACAAATTGTCCAGTTACAGTCAACTTCAAGTACAGGTAAACTTCGGAAAATGGCGACAGATTACCAGAAAGATAAATCTGTAACATAAAAACTTGTTATTAATGTTACTAAATTTGCAAATGCAAACAACGAAGCCCTATTAGCAGGTTATCAGGATACGGGATTTTTTATTTATTTATTTTTTGGAAGGAGACTTTATTCAAATCTTGCAGTTTTACCTTCTTCCTTAACTCCATTCATCCAAAAATTACAAGATCAGCCGTAAATCATCCGAAAAACTTATTACAAATCACAGTTCAACAACTTATCATCCTGGGCCAGTTGTTCAAAAGCCAAGTTTTAAAACGAGTTTTATTCTCTACTCCCAAATGCTGTTCAAGGGTGATATTCGGTGAAACTTTACATTAGAAGAAGTCAATCTTGAAAGACAAAAATAAGCAAAGGAAACTGTCACCAAAAAGTTGAAAACATAAAACAAATGTTTACGTTAATCTTGGATTAAGGTAATCGACTTTCGAACATCCAGGCCCTGCATTCCAAGTCCGGTTCCATCATCCTGGTTTAGTTCCTTGCAAACTGTTTAAATCTGCCGTGGCGAAGACAAGAAGACAACATCTGTACTCTATTTCTCTCAATGCTCAAAAATCTAAAAATTCCGTAATTGCGTGTTCCACAGTCCAGTCCAAAGTTCTAATTTTACAATTCCATAATCTTGATTTCAGTATTAGAGTAACTTGGTACCACTGAAACGTTCCACAATAACTTGAAATCTCGTTAGAGAAAAAAAGCTTACATCCAGTAGTCCAGTCCGGGTTTAGATCGCCAAAACTCTCTCTATCATCGATTCAAAACTCAACAAAAGCTACAAGTGGTAAATAGTTCTCAGAAACTACAAAAGTTCGACATGATTCTATACTTGAGCTGGCTTCAAGGCTGACATGTTGATCATTTACAACTTCTTTTTCACGACAAGCTTAAGCGTGCACTCTGAGCTGCTGACAGCTTTCCAAGACCAATGTTTCTAAAGTTTTAGCCCTTTCCAGCGCGGTTAGTATCTGGATGGGGGAAGTCAAAATATGCGACTTAGTGTCAGGAACATACGACTAAAAATTCTATTTTAACGCTCAAAAATGGTAACTAAGCAAAGTACAGATTTTGCTAGCCTGCTTTATTCAAAACAAATATTGACGCAAAAGTATATTTATAAATATTAATATGTAGTTTTTAAGGAGAGCAGAAGGAACTTCTAGGAAGTGTCGATCGAGAGTAAAACAATTTGCCATCAGCGAAAAACATTTCGGGAGACAGTTTTTGTTACGTTCAATCAGAGTTCAATATTTCTATCGTACGTTTGGTCTTACAAGTAAAATCGAAAGTGACATCGATTTTAGCGCCCGCCTGTGATCAAGTTATCTCGCGTGTTTAATACTGACAACTCACGAAACAAATGATGCACCTGTGACAAAATTACGGCAAGACACCGGGTTTTTGTTAGTTTCCTTTTTTTTCCTTTGAAGTGTTATAAACTTCGACAATTTAACACAAAGATCACAATCGTTGATGCTAGTCCACGTGTCAGCTAAAGTTAAGCTCCTCCGAATGAGGTCAGTACTTGGATGGGGGACCGCTGCAAGTCCCCGTGACGGCGATAGATAATTCGGTTTCATTTCTTATCTTGTTTGGCCGTTGAAATCTATTTTCTTATTTTCTTTCTACGTCAAAGCGGCGAACAAACTATTCGTTCTTTGCAAAATACTTCTAATGAAGTATTCGTTCTATGCAAAATAGTGTTCACAGTAGAACACACAATTAAGAGGCAAGATCTAGAAATAACGTAGAACATTATCCTTACCTTTAAAGCTTGCCATTCTCAAAGAAAAAGCATCTGTCCACTTTATCGAATAGTTTAATACTGAATCAATCATGGCGGGCGGAAAGATTCTACACTAAATCTTTGCTTTCATCATGAGTAACGGAATGTGTAACGGTGGCCGAGTGGTCTAACGCGCTCGCAGATAATTGTAAAGGTTGGGAAAGACTATGAGTTCTCCTTGGGGTAGGGAAGTTTAGAGCTCCTGGAGGGAATAATTGTAAATTCGCCCGATCGGAGATTAATTCAATATCCGTGGGGTATGCACATTTGTGACTACCAACAAAAAAAATAAGAACGACACCAGCCCGGTTTTAAGACGTGGTATGCCTTTGGCATTCCACGTAATAACCCACCCAAAACGTATTACATTATGGGATTGTGCAAGTAGTGAATTACTGGTTGTTTACCATTTACCAAAAAAATCTGGAAATTTCGGTCGGAATGTAAATGGTAAGCCTATTTTGGTCTTCCCAAAGGAAAATTTTCTGGATAAAACGGGATTTCTTGAAAGGTAGAGACCTTTCAAGAAATCCCATTACTGAGTTTCATTGACATGACACAAGTAAAGAAAAGAAAACTTGGGCAGTAGAGTGGTGGTGAAACACGAAAGCTCACCTGCTTTTTTTAGCCAAACATTTCTCCCTATTATGCTGAATATCTTAAAGACCCTTTGGAAGTCTTACTATTGAAAGTACTGCTTGTAAAACACTATTTTCAAAGCAAGTATTGTTTAAATTTTGAATGCCATTTGGTGTGAAACGGTACACATACTGGATGCAATAATTGTACATGTTGTGAGTTAACTAAAACGGAAACCGACTACACAGAAACTCGCTAACACAGTGACCGGCTAACAGTACTGATCAGCTCAGGAAGACCAAAGCCCGAAATTCCAGCCAAAAATTAAGGCAAAACACATGTCACAAAGTATAATTTCACTTCAAAGGTCCCAAACTATCTCTCGTGTTGCGAACATATTTTGTTGATTTTGGGACCACTTTCCCGTCGCCACGTTCTTTACGTTTGTAGCCATAAAACAATGTCTATTGCTCTTCAAATACTTGCTTTATGCCACGTTTCACACTTTGAAGCACAATTCTCCAGGTAGCCTGCGAGCAGGCTCTCTCTCTTCGGTGGGAGAGAAGGAGAGCCTGCACGCATCCCTTTGAATTTTGAATGCCGCCTCCTGATGTCACGCTGAGAGAGCTGTCAAAAATTAGCCAATCAGCGCGCACCAGAAGTAAACATTGAAAAAAACACAGAAAACAGAAACCCACGCGTTGTGTATTTCAATTTGCCCGAGGCAGAAACTAATTGCTGATGCCGTAAAGCGTAGCTGAATATTCAGTACGGTAATTCGTCGAAGTCCCTTCCGCGGAAAAAGTGTTTCGTTCGTCAGGGAAAAATTTAGCACACAAACTTCAAACGACGGGAATCGTAATAGAGACATTCGTTTTCCCTGACCGCATCTCCACTGTGTGAGACTCGTCGACCACAACTGCTGCCAAATTTCGGTAAAGCAAAGCGGAATTATCTTTTTAAATTTATTTTAATGAAATACAGACATTACAACTGCTACATCACACTTTAATACTAGACATATATTCTAATACCTACACCATTTTATTTCAATTGTGGTTATAGATATGTATTTTACTAATTAAATAATTTGGAAATTGGAATATTTTGTTTTCAAGTGTATCGGAGTATTGCGCAGTTACGAGGAGATCGAGCAATCATTTGTGGAGTCGCCTTTTCGGCTTAGCCAAATACTTGCTAAAATCGTGTAGAGTTCCTCTATCGTTAAATCAGCAACAGAGGCAGCCACGGTGACATGAAGTCGCCTTCGTATTTTGGCCGCTACGAAAAACAGTTGGGAAATAAGACTTTTCTCGAATTCTGTGGATAACAGAGATAGAACTTCCTTCCTTCCAGTAGAGAGGCCATTGCATCGCGTTGCCCGACCTTTAATTATGTAAAGTTATGGTAAATTGTAACATTCTAAAATTTTCTCAGACGCAAGCGAAGAGGCTTTCTTGTTGTCGGAGCTTGTCAATGGTGACGTCACGAGGTAATTTAATTTCAGCCAATCAGTATTTTGCGTCCAAAATTTGGACGCGACATTCAAAATACAAAGCCATACGGGCAGACCCTCATTCTACCCCCAACCCCAGTCCCTCGGAGGGCCTGCTCGCCTGCTCTAAATCAGTAGAGAGATTATTCTGTTCCTCGAAGAATGCATAAACAGGCGCGGCCCGTCGCCATTTTTGTCAGTTAACATTACTAGGGCCCAGGTCACGTCCGTGACGAAAGGAGACAGTTACTAAGCTCCGTCCAAAAAGTGGCCCCCAAAAATGTTTTCGCTGATGACACCACGCGTACAGGGACCTACTCACATTTGCTCGAAGCAAAAGTGCCTAACCAATCCCACTCGAAATGTACTTACGGGACTGTTTACAAAGTCAAAACATCCAAGCTGGAAAATACAAAAGATTTTGATAGTTCCAGAGCATTTATTGCAAAACCTTGAGAAAGAAAATCGCTTAACATCAGCTTCGCAACTCACGACCTTTACGCGCTTTTTACATATATCGTTTCAAAACAACCTTTTTTTGGATTAAGGTTATTACTGCTACAATGCGGCGTTTGGTTTTTAGGAGAATTATTTCTCACAAATACAACAAACAAATTCTTATCTGCTGCCTTTCCCTTTGAATCTCGAGTACTATACACCTTATTCCAAAATGGCCGCCATTTAAATATTCTTTTGTTTTTATTCAAATTGCCTTGTATGCGCATAAATCAGCGGCCATTTTGGAATAACGTGTATGCCATTATTACATACCTACCAACTCTACTCTCTCTCTGCTTTCGCGGGAGTCTCCTAGTTGGTCATCAAATCTCCCAGTCTCCTACCCTGCGAGCAGAGTCTCTTTCGATCTTTATTGATAAGTCGGGAAGAGGAAAGAAGAATCTGCTCACGGCCTGCACGTTTCATATCGAGCATGCGTTAACAGTGAATATTGTATTCGATGTCAGTCACGCGTGACCAGTGGCCACAAAACGAAAACAAACGGTCGGGATATTTTCGAAACAAATAAGACAAACGTTCGAAATTCGACAGTATATTTTTGTGAATAAAGCGTTTCAAAGGTATGTTGTTTGCTCACTACGTCAATGTTGTGAACCGTTTTCAAATACGATATGAAACAAACTAAATACTCCCGTTTCACAATAAAATGGTCTCAAACGATTCTCAAAATCCAAATTAAGAAAACCTTGAACTACGTTCAAAATCATAATACTCCCGTCTCATTTGAAAACAATATAGAATTATATAGAATGGTCCTTAGTGATTCGGATTTCTGGTTTAAAACCATTGTTGCTAACTTTTTTTCAAGCGTTTTCAAATAAAAGTTTGTTAGCGTATGCTATAATTGATAAAAGAATCGTGCGTTAAGGAAATAAAATCGTAAACTCGTGTAAAGAAAGGCCACGATTATCGCATTGGATTTAAAACAATAGCGCTGCTATTAAATTATAGTTGAAGCGCGACCAGGCTCAATATTTTGCTCGAAAAGTGTATACATTTTTGCAAAAGGGGTCATTTCATTACATGTCCGCTTCTTTAAATTTCCTCCTTATTAGAACTCTTTCGTATGGTCTAGGCGAACGTGACTTACCCCTTATTGGTTCGTATAAATTATGAAATTTGACAAGTTCAAAGGGTGCGTTTTTTTTTGCGAAAATCCAAAAACGGATTTGTGATCTCCGATCAATGGATTCTTCAGCGTCAAAAAAACGCAAAATTCGAAAAAGGATTATTTTCCATGACAACACAAACCAACAAACCCAGAGTTGCGTGCAATTTGAAAAAAAAATCGTGTTTAACTGGTTTGTTTTGGAGAAATTCTTCAAAATGCCACCAGAAAAAAAAAATATATTTTAGCGATTGATAAAAGGAGTGGAGAAAAGCATGCGTTCTAAGGTACAAATCGATTACAGAGGGTATTTTTTAGATGTGGGAAAGGTGCTAACAATATCATTGCTGTCAAAAACACTTCTAGTGTAATTTCTGGTGTAAATTTGCAGGAAACCTAAATATTTTCGATCCATTCGTGTCTTTGATCGCACGGTAAAATGGCGCGAGAAAAACATTTGGGCTAAATTGTCAAGTATGGTAGCTGTTGTGTATCATATTTTATGGAAAACCGCTTGTCAAA
>NC_090878.1:22628296-22635796 GCF_036669935.1 Montipora foliosa
AATCTATAGTTTAACGCCACGGAATGACTACAGTTGGTTTGGGTCAAGCCTACATATCGTTTGAAAAGGAAAATAATAGTAATCTGTCCGAGTATGGGCAACGGGACTACCGCTAATGCAAAAATGTGCACATCGTTAATAGCTTTGAAAAGTAGCTTCACCTTGCTATTAAAGGAGAAAAAAATAAGTTGATTTGGGACAGTGCGTGACCCATTTTTAGGCCAAGAGCATCTTCTACTTTAAAGAGCCTGCAGCTCAAGCTTCTCAAAGCACTTCTATTGTGTTCTTAAAAAAATAGCACGTGTTCCCAAATCACTCAACAACGTACTCTACGCGTCGTTTACCTCTTAACCAAACTCACGGCCGTGAATATATGAGATGACGTGTGCAAATGTCTACAAGCAAACCGTGACGATATATGTTTCCCCTTGACAAACAACCACTTCTGTTAAGATAAAATGGACAAAGACTTCCCCAGCAAAGACCGAGAATTTCCAAAATTTTTTCCATCGAATACCAAAGTCGTAAAAGTGGAGGAGACTGAATGGTTGCCCTTCCCTTTGTCATCAAAGCCTACTAGCACATTTCACCACTCGCCCATCGACCATTGCAGTGAGGTCCTGTCACGCTCTCTTGTCACCAATCTCTTTCATTACTACCGATACTTTCCGTAGTGAGGTCAAGAAACTAAGTTTGCTGGATACGTAAGACAACATGACACCAAACTATCCCATTTTCACCAACTGCACAATCCAGTGTGAATACTGTTTTGAAAGAAAATGTTGTTTTGAAACGCCCAAACTCAGCAATCCGTTCAGTCAAAATGAATGTTTTTTTTACAGAACTTGTCACTTCTTTTATAGATTGAAGACATATTTTTTCCACTTTGTTTTTATCGATAGTCCGTTCTTTTGAGAGGGGATCAAACGTTATGGGCATTTCTTCACACCAATTCCAGTGTACTTGTTTTTCAAGGTGGTGTGTTTTCAATTACCCAATAAAATGTTTTCTTACTTCTGTTTCCTATGATAAGAATTACGAATTTAATCACTGAAGCGGCTTTTTTTTTGGTTCATTCTATTTGGTTCATGCTATTTGAGTATATGCTGTGCATATACTCAAATATTAAGTTCTGGATGCACTTTAATCTCGTTCCCAGAGTCATTGTTCCCTTGACCAGCGGTCGGAAAAGAGAGACTCTGGTCAAATCCAAAAGAGGCCATATTTGATTGGCTGTTAAAAAACGGTTTCATTTCCTGCAATTTTCAAATTCTAAACTAAAAAATTATGCTCTCTTCCGGATTTTTATCTATACGAGGTCGAAGTTAATCTAGAAATAAATCTTTTTACTTCTTACCAGTTCCGTAACGTTTTTGTTTTTGAAAATACAGCATTCTGAATTTCCTAGTTGTCAGTTGCGTGACACCAGATGCTGAAATTTGTTTTGATTGAAAAAAATTGAAAAAGTGAAAGAATTTCTCAATGGGTAATTATGCGGCTAGCCTTACATACGTAGGTTTCATCCCTGCCAAGGGACTCATCAGAGACCTTTCGGCTAACTCGTCAAACATCGTGTTTGAAGTCCCGCTAGCATCAAATGATGGTGGCAATCTGGCCTTATATCACATAAGGATTCCAAGATTGCCACCATCATTTTGATCATAGCGGGACTTCAAACGCGATGTTTGACGGGTTAGCCAAAAGGTCTCTGATGAGTCCCTTGGCAGGGATAAAACATACGTATGTAAGGCTAGCCACATAATTATCCATTGAAAAAATTGCTCCCGTTATTTTTTATTCTCCGCAGTTTAAACGTTTCGAGTGTATTACGAGATGTGTTTATACTCATGTGTACTTTCTCGCGAGTGAAAAATAAGCGCTTTCGTGGCAAGGTAAACTTCAGATGTTTTTGTTGATTTCTAACCGTTTCCCCTCACGCACGCGCAGTTATTTAACCGGAACCAGAGTTTTCTGGTTCCGGTTTTGGATTATTCCAGAGCCTCATGCGCCCGTTCCGCTGGACAAAGGTAACGGAGGCTCTGGGAACGAGATTGGATGCACTTGGAAAGTTCGGAACGCACTCAAGATACCAGAGTTGCCCTCGGCAATCGCTTCGAGCCACTCTTACGCCTCTATCGTGCTCTCATAACTTCCAACAACTCCATATACTCACACTAACCATGAACCAATTCTTAATAGCCCATTTCCGAGTTGCTGCATGAGTCAGTTTCAAAGCGAGTCCAGGTGCTCAACCATTCAAATGGAAATGAGTTGCTTATTCTCATGCAAATCAAACTTATTTCCATTTCAATAGTTGAGCACCAAGACTCACTTCCAAACCGAGACAAACAGCAACTCGGAAATGGCCTATTGGAGCACACAAAAAGCTATTGAAATCTGTAAATCTTTACAGTAAATAACAAAACATTTAACCTATGATTCTCTTGGAGTCAAGCTTGAAAAGTCTCTTGTTCCTAAGTTTATGGCTCAGTTCACTATGTTTCAACAGCAGATTTCTGAAAGTGTTTCTCTCACCCAATGTTATATTGTAAACTTGATTCCTTGTAACATTTGACCCGTCAGACAAGGGCGAATTCCCAGTAACGATGCGAACTTCAAAGACCTGGACAGGACTGCTCAAATCCACTCGCCACCAGCTTGGATTATCTTTTAAAGTACGTGAGCAGTGTCCATTCTTAAATTCCTGGTCAGGATTCCCATCAACTGCTTTGTCTGATGTGCCATTAGAATATTGGTCACTGTAGATGGAGGATTGGGCTGTGCTCTTCCCCGCCACAATGTTCTCTACGATAGGAATTCGAACACAATCATGTTATCAGCCCATCATAATCAACATAATCATCATCATAATCATTATCGTTATCGTTATAGTGGTCATCATCAATACCATGAAGACACGTAAATAATTAAAAGTAAGGAAGGTTAACCAGAGTCCATGCTACTTAAAGATGGAGCCCATGTTCTTGCTACCCCATACTCCATAATCTTTAATTTGACTACTCAACAAACCGTGATCCCTGCAGCATGGTAAAAAAGTAAAGGTGGCCCCTTTTCACAAGTCACGTGCAAAAGACTATCCCAAACATAAACCGCCCCGTATCCGGACTAACTGTGTTATCTTAATCCACAAGCAACTCGCAGGTGACCTTGACGAACACAAGCTTGTCTGCAAGTCACAGTCCTGGTTTGGGAGAAAGCACTCAACCATGAACTATGCGTGCAAAAAGGTGGTAAGTAGAGTTATTATTATGAATCGCATTAGAGGTTTCGTCATAAAAAGAGATATCTACACTTGCTTAAAACACAATAGTTCATCCATTATTATTACATGGAGTAATCTGTTAGAAGACCAGGTTGGACCACAGCACCTACAACATGGATCTGTCTTGATAATTACGTGCTGCATGGGCTTCTCGGAAGCAACAAATGTCTTTCCTTTTTTTGACGAAATTCATTACCTCCTAGCTATTTCTCACCGTATTTTATGTTTTCTGACAGTTCTTTTTTATTTTTAAAAGTGTTAGTATGCTAAATTTAACCAATCATAGTGCAAGCCCTACGGCCATGAGTAACTGAAAAAAGTTACATATAATATAGCTTACACTATCAACTGGCCAATGCCCCTAATAACGACATTCACTATAAATCCTTTACGACTTTCTCGCAATTCAAAATACAGCTGTTGTTATTATCAAATTAACAGAACCGAAAAGGAGCAACCCAACTTTCTCCTTCTCTGAGAGACAATCCCATTAGGCAGGGACAATTCGAGCAGCGGAGGCCAGAAAGTTAGTTCTCAGGGCAGAATTTATGGCACAATGAAGAAAAAAGGTGACCGTTATATCTTCAATACTTTGTCCACACAAGTAGACAGGAGAAAGAATATTTTACCGCAATTCTATATGAGTAATAGTTCAAGGCACAAGCGTCCAAACGCATACATGAATGAATGGACAGCTCCCTCTTAAATGTCCCTATACTGTCGCGTGACCTAAGTTGAGCATTAATATTGTTCCATTCTTTGGTTGTTGATGGAGAAAAGGATAGTTTGAAACGTTCTGTACGAGCTGGAAAGATAGTGAAATTCAGAGCTGACCTTAAGGAAAGTTGAGTTCGCTCGCAAACTCTTGTAGGCAATAGATCTACTAGGTAGGAAGGAGTGAGATTATGAACAATCTTATAACAAAGTAATGACTTGTGAATCAAACGCCTAACCCTCTTGTGCCTTTCACCGCATCTGTTACAATTTTACCAGATTCATATTGGACAAATTCGATAAGGTTGCTCTAAAGTCCTGGCCAAAGTATAGAACAAAGTTGGAGTCAACGCTCCAACTTTGTTCGATCCGACATTGTTCGACTGAATGAACGAAATGATATATGAAATGAATCATATACTGAAATGCGGATATGAAATCAAGTAAAGCTATGATCCTCGCAGTTATGGACGCACGGGGTTTGAACCCGTGACCTCGCGATACCAGTGCGACGCTATCGCGACTGTTTGGTCGCCCATGTTGGAAGATGGTCGTCCGACACTTTTTGTTTGATCAAGGGTTGGATAGAGTTTGCTTTGATCAAACAGTACGCCCAACAATTCTGCTCGACGCAACAATGTTTCAGTGTTTTACCGCTCTTCCAATAAAGTTGTCCTGAATCAAGTCACGTCTGCGCTCCTTGCGAATCAGGAATCGCTATCTCATTTTCAAGTCTTCTAGCATCATTTGCAACAAAGATAGCGGACAAAGATGGTCATTGATGAACAGCCAGAAACCTTAAACAGTGAGAATCAAGTAGGCCATGTCTGAGGGACACTTTTAGCCCCCTCTACCATGATCTCTCTCTATGGAGAGCGTTAAGAATTTTTGCAAATTGATCCGTTGTCATTCTCATCATCTCCTCAGCGCGGATCTTGCAGTGAAAATACTTTTTTCTGCACGTTCTCTTAATCGTTTTTTTTTTTTTTCCTTTGGTCGTCTGAATCGGTCATTTCCGTCCTCCAACAGTTTAACCAGCACAAACGCTACGAGGGATTCTCGTTACAGTGTTAACGCCAACTTGAACTTCAATCAGTTTCGTCAAGCAATGTTGGATGGTGTTTAGGCACTACCTCAACATTTACATCCAACAATGTGGCATGTTGGATCCAACTTGGTTCGATAGTTTGGCCAGGGCTTAAGAATATAAACACCCGTGCCAAATTTCGTACCCATATTCCATAATGGCCTTGTGAGCGATTTGTATAATTTATGTAGCGCAAGCCTGGGTTGCTCGAAGCGTGGTTAGCGCTAATCAGCGTTAAATACCACGGAAGCCTATAGGTTTTGATATCTCGTAACCAACGGTTAGCGCTAACCAGGCTTCGAGCAACCGGCCCCGGATCTCTGAACTCTGAAATTAATCCCTTAGAGTAAACTTAATCGCTTGCTGGCTATCTGGTAAACATTTGAGATACACATGTACGAGGTCGCCATGAGAGATTAGAAGCCAACATTATCCCTAGGTAGTCAGTTGCAACAAGCTTCATCCTCTATGATAGTAGATCACAGCTGGCCACAGGACTTAGAGTACCAGAATGAACAAAATGCCCAGGAGACTTAGTTATAATAAAGTCAATAAGGGACTCGCCCGAATTGTCAATGCATGTTGCCTCAACCCGTTCTCGCCCTTGAATTCGCGATTATCCTGAATTGTTAATTTGCTTTGAATTCACTGTTAGGGAGCCAGTTAAGCAACGACAACGTCACAAATTTGCATATTTAGTGGGCAAAAACAATAGCTTTGCACGCTTTCCACGTGCGGTTTTTATTTTTGTTCATTTCATTGCCGTCGTCAGCAAAACAACAACGTGAAATAGCCAAATTTGGGGTTTTATGAAGAACGTCAGCACTTGAGGATAAATTTTCAGTTTCTCCCCTACATTAAGTGCCGTTCTGACCAGTGTCATTTTCGAGGAACTACCACACCCTTGTCACAATAAAAAGGTTGAAATAGTCACGTAGCGATTAAAACTACGCAGATTTATAGTTTGAGATGACGTTCTCATTGCCGTCGGCGTTGTCGTTGCTTAAGCTCCCTATTATCGAGATGGTCATATATTTTTTAAAAGACAACCCAAGTGTATGGCCATAGGACTCGAACCTAGGAATGCTCATTGTTAACCCGTCAGCTAACCACTTGACCACCACACCGCTAGCTGTTCAGGGACAATATTTTAAACACTATTTGATAAAGCTGTAGTATCACTCGCCAACAAACAACATTAGGTCTGTTTTCAAACTTCACGACAAAGCTAAACATTTTAAAATCAAAGCTTAGGTATAAATTATTAATCTAGTTTAGCCCTAATTACTCAGAACTTAAGAACGACAACGGCGACGGCAACGAGAACGTCGCAAATTTTAAACAATTATTGGATGAGGTTTTTGTGATATCCGGAATAATCAAGGTCGAGGTAAGCCGAAGCCGAAAGCTGAGGCTGATAACACTAACCGAGACCTTGATTATTCCGGATATCACAAAAACCGAATCTAATAATTGTTTTATTATACATTGTTTTGAAATAACGACAAACGCATTATCGCAGCGATCACAGTGTTTTTCAAACACATTGCTCTTGGAAATCATGCATTGCGCGGGCAACCTACAGATTATTCACTAATCTGTAGGTACAGATTAGTGAATAATTTGTAGGTTGCGCTGTTTCCCAGAATTAACTGTAGGCTTTTAGTCAATGAGAAGACAGATGGTGACTACAATGTATAATAATAATAATAGCCAGTGGACAAAAACAACAGCTTTGCACGCCCTGCACGTGCGTGTTTCGTTTTTGTCCATTTCTTTGCCGTCGTCTGCAAAACAACAACGTGAAATAGCCAAATTTGAGGTTTTATCAAGGAAGTCGGCACTTGAGGATAAATTTTCATTTTCGCCCCTAAATTAATCACCGTTCCAACCAGTGTCATTCTTGAGGATACCACACCCTTGTCCTATTAAAAAGGTTGAGATAGTCACAAAGTGATTACAATAACGCGAATTTATATTTTGAAATGACTTTCTCGTTGCTGTGGCCGTCGTCGTTGCTTAATTAAATTCTTATTGATTTCGCGGAAACTTGCGCGCTTTTTTTGGCGTAGTCACCATAATTTAGAAGTTTTTATTTAATTTTTTGAAAAACGCGCCAAAAAGGGCTTGCCGTCCCGTTTTTTTCCCGCCATGTGGGCCGGAAGTAGAATGTAATGCGAAGTACTTGTAATAGCCCACTTTCGGTATATTAAAATTCGGTCCTAAACAAAAGGCATCATCTTGAGGCTCTGGGGAATAAACTCATTTGTATTTATTCCCTAGAGACTCGAGATGATGTCGTTTGTTTAGGACTGAATTTTAATATATCGAATTGGGCTATTTTAATTTGTTTTGCGCATACAATTTTAATCAGCCAGTAAAAAAAAAAGAACTTTTAGGTGCGACCAGATCCTCT
>NC_090878.1:22640796-22653296 GCF_036669935.1 Montipora foliosa
AAATGGCGGATGAGTGTGTTAAGTACCACAGCGGACTTGCGGAGCTAATCGCAAATAAGAAGGGAGAACGTTACTCATGCCCAATTTCTTTGATAAGATCTAAAGTTCCTTTTGCTGTCGTACGCTCTGCAATACTATGCTTGAGAGGCACAAGATCCAGAAGACGACAGCTAGACTTCGTTGACTCAGATTTACAGATCGAAAGCATTAATCTATTCTTTTATCTTTCAGGACTTTTATTCATTTAACTTGAAATTTTCTTCTTCGATGTCTTAATTTAAAACCGCACACCGGTGGCTCAGTTAGTTAAGCATCGGGCTCTCTCGCAGAAAGTCGCGGGTTCGAACCCCGGCCGGATCAACACTCAGGATCTTACAGTAACTGAGAACAAAGTGCTGCAAATGGTTAGACTTTTAAGTCTTTTCGGATAAGGACTATAAATCGTAGGCCCTGTCTCACAGATATCTTGTATGTTCATAAGTTCCCTATGGGACGTTAAAGAACCCATGCAAGCACTATTCGAGAAGAGTAGGGGATAAAGTCCCCGGTGTTGTGGCTGTGCTGTTCTCTCCAGCAGAAGTGGCCGGCCTGGCGGTGATGTCTCTAAAAAGGCTTGTGGTGTATGAGGCCACCTAAGCAGAAACAGCCGCAAGTCAAAAAGGGACTTTGCCAAGTGCTGGAACATGTAGATGTAGATGTAGATGTTAAAACACTGTACTTGCTGCAAGAGATAGTTGATCACATCTGAGCCGCAAGGAATGTATTTGCGAAATCGTTATTGACACACTGATTGTACGCTTATGATTTATAATTAATTCTTAATGTTGTATAGTGCTTCCAATCTTTACTTTTTTCCTTTTTTTTAAAGTTGAATACAATGTATATTATCAGAAACTCATAACCCTTATGAGTTTGTAAAATTATTTTATTATCAAAAGATAACGGTAAAATGATAATAATACAATACTACTACTACTACTACTAATAATAATAATAATTGTTATTATTATTATTATTATTATTATTATTATTATTATTAGTGATTTTGAGAAACACAGACATGTAAAAACTAGCGATATAATGTTACATTTCCGACTTCTCGGCGATCTCATGACGCCATTATCAGGGTGTTGGAAATGAATATCCGAGTTCATAAAAGATATAAATTCATCCAAATTTGCATAAGTAAAGAAGAGCTAGACAAAGACTCTAGCACGGATAGAATCTGTTTGCAAGTTCAGCCGTGGTCTTAATTGTTTGATGTAAAGCATCTTGTTAACGGCACAGTCCAATTTGTTCATGCATTTCTTCAACACTCTTAAGCAGCTGAGGAGGTCCTCAGGGACAGCACCCGCGTGGTCTTGATCATAATGCTTGCGCACAGAAGATGACGCATTATTATGGCCATCAATGGGTGTGTGTAGATGGCCACGTGTGTAGCCAACAGCTACCTGCATCGCACAGGTTATATTGAAATTGGTACACAACGCACTGTTGATTAACCAGCTGTGGTCTTGGCCAATTTTTCGACTGACAAAGACGGGTTGGACTGTAGTTTGGAGCTTGAGACTTAGATCTTTCAACTGAATCTTAAATGATATGACTACCCGAGTCACGTCATTTCCCACCCTTTCTACCGATGCCTGCGATGGATGCTTGTCAGTAACTCATGAGTTGAAAAAGGGATTAATGGTAGAGTTGATAAGGTGTTGGGGGTACTTCAAACGTGCGAACAGGGGCTTTAAGCGTTCACACTCCTCCCAGAAATAGGCTCAAGATGAGGACAAACGGTACGCGCGATCAAGCATAGTTGTTAATAAGCTTCGTTTGTATTGGTTGTCGACGTGTTTATGATAGTGGAGGAGTAAACCAGTACTGGTAAGCTTCAGGTAGACCTTAATCTCGATCTAAATATCTCTTAAGATGACCTTGTTGATCTCTTGAGCGCAGCCACTAAGGGACAGTTGTTCCAGTTTAATGGTGCCATGTATGAGCAAATGGACTGAATAGCCATGGGGTCCCCCCTCGAGCCTTTGCTTGCTAACGTTGTTATGTCATCATTGGACGAAATAATTGGAACGAAAGCTCCCTGCTTATTACCGCAGATACGTTGACGACACTGTCACTGCTATGTCTGATATAACTACAGCTACGGACTTCCTAAACACCTTCAACCACGCCCATCCTGCTGTCAGTTTTAGGCCTTTCCAGATTCTGCTCGGCAACGTTTTAGCAACTTTTAGGATTTTGACGACCTTTTTTGTCAGAGAGCAATTTCTATCAACTTTCCGAAAAACTAGCACTTTTTGGTAACTTTTGGGCTATTTTGAACCAAAATGCTGAATAACTCCCCCTTTTTTCAAATAAACAACTTAAAATTGTCTTGGTTAAAATTCTAAACATCTTCCTAGTAAAACTCATATTTTTACCCTTTGAATGGGTATCATGTGGACGTGGTAATTAATTACGAGAATTGGGTTTGGGTAGCCTCAACCTCGTTGCAAGGGCTTTTCCCTTCTCGTGGGGGGTGCTCCCCACGAGAAGGGAAAAGCCCTGGGAACGAGCTTGTTACACTTACTGTCTAACGTTTTGTAACTAGCCACTTAGATTCAACTAAAGGTTGCCTAATTTGTTGTAACTAGTTACTTAGTTGTACCTTAATGTTGATTATGAAACAATTGTTATTAAAATTAGATATGCTGTATTAAAAATATAAAAATATTCGAGCAACTTTTTCAATTTCGAGCAACTTTTGAGCAACTTTATGGCATATTTCTTATCAACGTTTTAGCTTTTTCGGAGCAGAATCTGGAAAGGCCTAGTCAGTCTTACCATGGAGATTAAAAAGGATGAAATGTTTCCCTTTCTCGGCACCCACCACCTAAACCGAGAGCCCCAAATCGAGACTAAGGTCTACGTGAAGCCTACCAGTACTGGTGTTCTTCTCCACTACCATAGTCACGTCGACAACCGATACAAACGAAGCTTATTAACAACTATGCTTGACCGCGCGTACCGTTTGTCCTCATCGTGAGCCTATTCTTCGGAGGAGTGTGAACGCTTAAAGTCCCTGCTCTCACGTTTGAAGTACCCCCAACACCTTATCAACTCTACCATTAATACCTTTGTCAACTCAAGAGTTACTGACCAGCATCCATCGCAGGCATCAGTAGAAATGGCGAGAAATAACGTGACTTGGGTACTCGTACCATTAAAGGACCAGGGCCCAGTTGTTTAAATGGCGATTAACTCTAATTCCAGCTGAAAAATGAGCCAAGGGGTTTATTTCTCTACTACTAAATGCTGTTCAACGCTTATATTCGCCAAAACTTTACATTAGAAGAAGTCAATCTTGAAAAACCAAAAAAAGGAACTTTCACCAAAAAGTTGAAAACATGAAACAAACGTTTACGCTAATCCTGGATTAATTCAATTGGCTTTCAAACAACCCGGCCCAGGATTCTGCTAACTTTGTTAAGACTCAGTTGAAAAATTTAAGTCTGAAGCTCCAAACTACAGTCCAACCCATCCTTGTCAGTAGAAAAATTGGCCAAGACCTCCAAGAATGCGAGACTAAACCACAGCTGGTTAATCAACAGTGCGTTGTGTACCACTTTCGGCAATGCAACCTGCGCGATACAGGTAGCTATGTTGGCTACACACGTGGCCATCTACATACACGCGTGGATGGCCACAATAGTACGTCATCTTCTGTACGCAAGCATTATGATCAAGACCACGCGGGTGCTGTCCCTGAGGACCTCCTCAGCTGCTTTAGAGTGTTGAAGGAATGCATGAACAAATTGGACTGTCTCCGGTTAACGAAATGCTTTACATCAAACAATTGAGACCACGGCTGAACGTGCAAACAGATTCACTCCGTGTTAAAGTCTTTGGCCGTATTTCCACTATAGTCGTTGTGTCGCTTAATATTCTTGAAAATGGTTTGTTTACAGACCTCGTTCAGCGACTTAAAAATGATACGTGTTTTCACGGGTAAGAATGAATGAGGAAAGAGCACATGCCAATGCAACGATAAAATAATAAGAGTAGCAAGACTGTTTACGTCAAGTTCTATATTAAAAAAATGAGTTGGAATACAATGTTTATCACCGCTGTTTGTGTTATTTTCTTATTCAAGTTACGATGGCCTAAGAACAAGAGTTTATACGACTGTTGTACTTCCGATTTGGATAACCGCAAGCGACTCCTCATTGGCCGAAAGTAATTGCCAACTCGCTTAAGCTACCTGGTTTGGTGGCTTAAATTTAATGAGAATTCAATTGAAATTTGCTGACTCACTTAACTTTAAGCGAGTTGGGAAAGGAACTGTTTTTACGGAATTTTCGGTTGTCACTCGCTAAGCAATCTGAAAAACTGCTCCTGAAAACACAAGCTTTTGTCTAGTTCATCTACACTTGTGCAAATTTGGACTATTTTATATCTATTATGAACTCGCATATTCATTTCCAACTCCTTGATAATGGCTTCATGAGGTAGCCGAATCGTCGGAAATTTAACATATCGCTAGTTTTTACATGTTTATTATTAGTATGGTAGTATGCAAACTTCTGGATGCCCAGACCTATATATGATTAAAATAAATTTAAAATGCCCTCCTTTGATTATGAGTATGATTATGATTATGATTATGATTATGATTATGATTATGATTATGATTATGATTATGATTATGATTATGATTATGATTATGATTATGATTATGATTATTATTATTATTATTATTATTATTATTATTATTATTATTATTGGTTGGTTGGTTTACCTGGTTTTTGCTTCACTCCATACACCTCTGTCCTCATACAAGCCCCGCCCCTGCTCTCGTTCACCACAAAACGTAGCCACCTTGTTATTAGTACATTGCTTAGAACATTTTTCTTTGCTGTATTCGCGTCACTATTTCCATCGAAAATCTAAAATGCAGGGAAAAAAATACAATATTTCTGCTCTTTGATGGTAATTAAATTAGTCTACCAATGTCTCTTGAATATATGAATGTTTTTTTGCCACACAAATAATAACATTACAAAGGCAATCAATAATAAGAATAAAGTCATCAATAAACGAAAGGATGGATATTACAATAATTGTGGCGAGGAGACCCCAAGAAACCACCGGGCTTATAAGAGGGGCCCCCTCATATGCTTATTCATTAATCTAAATAATCTCACGCAATGCTTGAGCGGCATAACTATAACTCAAGAAACCCTGACATATTTTTCTTAAAGTTTAGATAACTAGATGATTTAATAATTGATCCAGGAAGAGAGTTCCAGATTTTTGGACCTTGACAAAAAATTGTAAATTGTTTGATGCTGGTGCAACAAAAATGTAGCCGATAATTGTTGGCTGTTCTAGTGCCGCAATTGTGCATTTGGTGGCTTGTTTCAAATAAATTCAAAAACATCGGAGGCAACAACTGATTGTAATAATAAAACATAAACTTAGAAAATTGAAATGAATTTGTTGAAAATGTCCATGATGCTTAGTTTCGCAATTGAAGGAGCAGAATGCGCTCGGTAATCTGAATTTGTTATTGCTCGCACAGCACGCTTTTGCAAGTAGAATATTCTATTTAAATTGGAGACATGTACAAGACCAAGTGGAATTACAATAAGTGGTGTAAGGATAAATTAGTGTGTAGTACAAGGCTAGCTTGGTTCTTGAAGAAATGTAGAATCGAGATCTAAATATAATGCCAACGGATTTTGCGCATTGTTTGTTTGCTAAGCCGACATTTTGGTTTACATCTCCTTCTGTTGGACATAACAAGCTTGGAAACGTTGTTAGCAAAATGTGTCAAGACGCAGACCTACAGGGCCAATTCAGCAATCACAGTCTGATGGCCACAACAGCAACACGTGGACTGGAATCAGGAATCTCAGATAAGTTGATTATGGAGCGTACAGGCCACCAAGATATCAGATCTTTACAACGGTATCAGAGGCCTGATGTCTCTACCAAAATTGAGATTTCTAAAGCATTAAATTTTCGATCCGAAAGATCCGTAGGAAAAAGGGAAGCCGAGTCCTCGTTAAAAAGAGAAGTAGATCAGTTAGTTGATGACAAAGTAAAAAGATTTTTCAGATGAGAACAACACGACTTTGAAAGGATCAAACAGTGCCGTGTTCCAGAATTGCTCGTTTGTCATATCCAAAGACTTAAAATTTTCTTAGAGTGAACACATAGCCTGCATGATATATGGGATACTACTGTATTTTCTATAGTTGCAGAATAAATTTCTATATTTGTGTTAACGGGAGAAATTTTCTCAGAATGTTTGGCGGGGTCAAAGGACGTGTATGATTTGCTTTAATTCCTCATTATAAATGGAAGGAATTTATTTGTATATTGCCCAGGGCAGCAGGGCAATATACAGATAAATACCGGGTATTTATATAGATATTGCCCTTGCATTTATAATTAGCAATTTATTCAATTCATCAGCCCCGCTCTTCCCTGCTACATTATCAAGCCCTCCCCGGACTTTCAGTTAGTTAAATATTCATGAAGTATGTAAGTTAAATAAAGGATGTTGAATAACAAAAGAAAAAGTGTGATTCATGAAACAATAAAGATTGCACCCTTTTGGGGCCCGGGGCCCGTTTCTCGAAAGTCCTGGTAATTACCGGGACCGTTACCGGGAAACTTTATCGGGACCGAAAGAGTTTTTCTCGAAGCACCCGTAAACTTTCCCGGTACTTATCGGGGCCGATAAAATAACCGGGAGTTACCAGGCTCTTGCGACACTGCGACGCTCGTCATGAACAGAAGGAGAATGACTTGGCACTATAGATCTGTGAGACAAACTTGAAGCAAGAGAAAATGAGGGGACAGAGAGGGAGGCTCAATGCGATGGCCGGGATATGTTATGTCCACGAAAGTTATTTTTAGACGAGCGGAAGTCTTTGTTCTAGCGGAAGTCTGTCTTCTGAGACTTCCGCATGCAGTCTTGCCTCGCTCTCAGGTTCTTAGTGGAAAGAGAAAATGATGGCGCGCGTGGAAGGCTGATGAATATATATTTTCTTTCAAACATGGGACCGAGGTTGGCCTGCCTGCGGACGTCTCGGAAGACTTCCGCTCGTCTAAAAATAACTTTCGTGGACATGACATATCCCAAGGGCTGGACCGGGAGCCTCCTTCTCTGTCCCCTCATTTTCTCTTGCTTGAAGTAAAGGTGGCGTTCGAAACGATGACCTTCCATCGTTCCTTTTACACCTTCTAGCAGTAAAGGTGGCTTTTTAAACCTCAGTGGCGGGAGAAATTTGCAAAGGATGTTTAGATGGCAGGATTTTTTTGTTTATTCACACTTTTTGTTAGCAACCCTTTTAGTTTGCTGGGAAGCAACGTTCGTTTGGAGTAATAGAAGCTCAGAATTACCTACAATTTCACAGCTTCATTTCTCATTTCAAGTGAACGTATCGCAAATGTACCAAGTGTTAAAAACCCGATCAAGGTCCAGATTTCTTTGTTGGGAAGAGAGTGCAATCTGCAGAAAATGTTACAACGAGGTTAAGCGAAATTTTCGATCTCGGAGGCTTCGATTCAATACAAGCAGGATCCGGGTTCTGTATTCGGACTCTGTTTGTTTTGATCTGCCTCGGGTGCTCAGGAACCCAATATGATCCAAAATACTGGTGTCATCAGCAAAAAGTAAAGGCTGATTTAATTGGGAAGCATCAGGGAAGATCGTTAATATATAATATGAAAAGTAGTGGACCTAAAATGAAACCTTGTAATTGAGGGACAGCACATTTAATAGTCTGCTTAGAGGAACATGTAGAATTAAATTGAACAAATTGTTGGCGACAAAAAAAAAAAAGCTTTTAATCCAATCCAAGGCCAGGCCACGAATACCATAACGTTCCAACTTGCCAAATAGGATTTGATGGTCAATGGTATCAAATGCTTTAGAGAGATCTTGGAAAACCCTTGCAGTACTCTCAAGTCGATCAATTGCAGATGAAATTTTGTTAATATGGTGAATAGATGCAAGAGAAGTAGAGTGGTTTTTCCGAAAACCAAATTAACAACAGTAGAGCATGTCATACTCGCATTTTTTAACAAACTCTATTAACCCATTGTACATAACTCTCTCACAACATTTCGAGAAATTCGATAATAGAGAAATAGGTCAGTAATTCACAAAAAGACAAGGATCCTCACTATTGTATACAGGGATTCAGTACTTCAGCAATTTTCTGTTTGTCTGGGAAAATCCTTTTTGCAGCAACTGATTAATAATATTCGCTAAAGGTGACGAAATTAAGTGAAAAGAGCTTTTGATAACACGCATTGGAATATTGTCATAACCAGGGGCTTTCCCAGAAGCTGATGTTTTAGAAATATTTTCAAGTTCTATTGTAGTAGTTAGCTTTTAAGTGATAGGATTGTTATTATTGTCGATGAGGAATGAACGAAAATTAGAATTAACTGGTGGTATAGCACTTGCAAGGCTTGGCCGATATTAGTAAAATATTTACCAAATCTCTCAGCAATCACCTTGGAATCGATGATTGATTTCCCTTCACATTTAAAAAATGAAGGCAATGAAGGCTTGCTCGTTTGCTAATTTATCACTTCATTTAGCAATTTCCAAGTTACTTAAAAGTCTTTTTTAGCATTGTCATACTTATTATCATAGTGGGAGCGTTTAGCAATGCGAATTATGTGGTTCAGTTTATTTTTATACTTCTTATATTGTAGTTCACAAGACTTACTGGGTGATCTGATTAATTTTTTATAAAAGCTATTTTTCCGATTTATAGATTTCAGTATGGCTGGGGTCAATCAAGGACACCTAAACTTGTTCATTTGTTTGCCTTTGATGCATTTTATTGGAAAGGAAGAATCAAATTGCCTGGAGTATTCATTTATCAATCTCCTGTAGGATTCATTAGGGTCATCCGTGATTAGCAGTTTCAACCAATCAATGAGCGTAAGAGATTCATTGAATTTGATTAAATTGTCTTCTTTAAACGAGCGCTTCAGAAATTTCTTCTCACTTTTGCGCGGCAAAACGTCACCATAAAAAGAGCACAGATCGGAAAATGACCCGATAAATCATTGAGAACAATACCGGTGAAGACATGTGTTGAGAGAGATGTTGGTAAATATGTTGTCAATTAATGTTGCAGAATAGGAAGTCAGGTTACTTGGATTCGATATGAGTGGTAAAAAAGCGTGTGAAAATAGACATTCCATAAAGTCCTGAGTGGGCACATGATGATTGTACTGAAGCAAGTCTAAATTAAAATCACCCATCACATCAACAGTTGTCGTCAGTTTCAAAATAATGGAGAGAATATCATCAAATGTAGCTAAAAAAAAGTTAGGTGATAATTGGGTGATCTACATATAGACAGAGCCGACGGTGATTTTTTTCCCTTGAGCTACGACTATTTCCACAAAAAGTGATCCAATTAATTATCTCAGAGTCGGAGAAATTACATTCCGGATGAAGTTTACAGTCAAGACCATTTTGTCAATAAATCCCGGACGCATACAAAACATGGACCCCAGGTCCATGGACCCCTTCATGGACACGGTCCATGGACTACCCCTGTGGACCACCCCTCATTTTTTAAAGTTACAAGCAGAAAAATCTTTAGACGAAAGAGGGAAGTAATCCTCTCACTTATCTGCACAATTTTAGCAATTGTCTCTTATTAAGTCACCTGAAAAAATCAGGTGCCTCCAACGGGATTTAAACCCATGACCCTCTGCGATGCTGGTGCAATGCTCTACAAACTGAGCTTTTAAGCCACTCAGTTGGGAGCAGGTCAATTTGTTGGGCTCATTTGTTCCGGTGATGGACTCAATGAATGAAATTAACGTATATTTGAAACGCGGGTTATAGACGAATCCCTTTGAGTCACCAAATAGGTGGTATAAGTGTCTATAACAGGCAATTGCTTAAATCAGTACATGTAGCCCTATATTCCCGTCTTGGCGTTTTCACAGACCGCCATATATTTTTGGATTGAATTTCTCGCTAATGAGACTCCTGTAGGAGCCCGATGACCAATCACAGGAAACTAACTTGATGTTATAGTGTCACCGAACCGGAATTGTCTAAAAATAGATCGTACATGGGCTCCTAGCCCCAGTTGCTCAAGAGGTGGATAATGCTTTCCACCGGATAAATCATTATCCACTGGATAGCGCAATTGCTTTCGCTATGACTTATCCACTGGATAGTGATTTATCTGGCCGATAGCGTTATCCATTTTTCGAACAACTGGGGCCTGGGGTCCTTTTCTCGAAAGTTCCGAAACTTTACGGGCCATTTTCGGGTGACACAATTCCCTTTGTATCTCAAGAATGGAGAGGATCTAAGTCGTCAAACTTCACAGTCATTTTTCTTTTTGTTACCTTTAAAACATGTTAAAAGATCGGCTTTCCAAAGCAAGCGGTTGGCAGTTTCACAAATGGCTTTTCGGACCCGAAAAGTTATCTGGGCTTTCGAGAAACGGGTCCCTGGTCTGTAAAAATACCGTGAGATAGGTTTTAAGTATTAGAGTTGTTCATTCCTAGTCATGAGGTTCTGCTTAAATTTTCCAGGTACATGTAAATACGAGGATCACTTCTCTCTTTTGTCTAAAGATTTTTGGCTTACCACAGTTTTCTGAAGAAAAAGATCAAGATTTTGAAATCTGTGAAATGGAAGCAACAGGATGTCTCTTCTGACGTTTTAGTCACTGTAATTGATGTAAAATGTAATTTTGCCTAACGAATAAATGCAAATCAGGGGAAAATGCTAAATATAGTAAACGTGCTCCTGGAGGGAGGACTGGAAACTATACATTTCAAAGGCCTTTTTCTCAAAACCTAGCCGTACGACCGATGTTGAAATTTCGGGAATTAGTAAGCAATATGAGGACGAGGCCGTCAACATTTTTTGAAAAAAGGTCTATCAGACAGTTTTTCAGTTTTTATCAAAGTAGAAAAAAGTCGACGTTTTTGCTATTTGTGAAAAACCTGTCTGACAGACTTAACCATCTATTTCTAAACATGATTATTTTTTCTTGCTAAGGAAATCCTGAAATTTTAAGTTGAGGTCGTACGGCTAGTTTTTGAAATCTCTAGTTTCCAGTCCCCCCTCCAGGAGCTTGGTCACTATATTTAGCATTTTCCCCTGATTTGCATTTATTTGTTAGGTAAAATTACATTTTACCTCAATTGCAGTGACTAACACTTCAGAAGAGACATCCTGTTACTTTAATTTCATAGATTTCAAAATCTTGATCTTTTTCTTCGGAAAACTGTAGTAGGCCACCTTGAACGTATTGAATTTACAAAACGAGGGGATATGTCCAGGTTTGACCCCAATTATATGCACGCGGATTTCAATAAGCGTCATGAAGTGTCCCCTTGCTCTTCTCGCCAACTTCAACATCACTCGTGTCTTAGTATACAGACAATTTACGTCACAAAGAGTCCCCCAAAAGCTTCTCTTTAAGTAAAGATTAACTGCTGCATTTACCCAAAGCTAAAAATAACGCTAACCTTTACCCGTACCTTATTGTTGAAAATAGGTAGCAAATGCTTAGACTTAAAGGGACATTTCTTGGTGGATGTCATATTCACTCGTGCATCTAATTAGAGTCAAACCTGGACATAAGATGAGGGGTGGTCCACAGGGATAGTTCATGGACCGGGTTCGTGAAGGGGTCCATGGACCGGGTCCACAGGGGTGGTCCATGTTTTGTATAAGTCCGTAAATACCGACTCCTCCACCTGATTTAGATATCCGATGGTTTGAAATAAAATTGTGCCCAATAATATTTACTAACTCTGAAGTGGCATCATTTAGGCACGTTTCCGTGACGCCAATAACGGAAGGTAGTGTTTGCATATTCATCATAATCAATTTAAGTTTATCATGACTTTTATGCAAACTACGAGCATTAATGTGCATAATGGAGAATACATCCCCGTTATTTGCAATACTACTTTGATTATTAAATTCTCCTTCAACGACATATTTACCACAAAGGAGACGAGATTCAAAATTTGAGTCGGGATAACTGGAAAACACATTCCCAACCTCAGGCCGGTCAATAGGATTAAATAATAATGATTCGAGACGATCTCCGTCATAATGTACAGGACCATGGGACATTTCGTAAAGTACTAAATTTAAAAAAAAAAACAAGCTATCATCCAAATGATTAACGGTGTAGCCACGAATTCCAGTATTTTTTCCGTGTAATTAGAGTTTATTTCTTTTCTACTTTCCTTGTTTGTCCTACTATAGTTTTCTTAGTTCGTAAGTAAGCCTCGCTTGTTTTTTGTCTACCTTTGTCACATTACCTCGTTAACACCCTTGTAAGGATGGTATTGTTCTTTGTGTCAGTTTCACTGGTATTGTTTAGCTTCTCATATAAGTTTGTTCATGTTGTATGAAAAACCGTTTCTGTAATCCGGAGAGATTACACAGATCTTGTATTTACTAAGCGTCCGGTTTTTTCTGAATT
>NC_090878.1:22665796-22670796 GCF_036669935.1 Montipora foliosa
GTTTTTGTGGAGAAAAAACCTTTTAACTGTGTTCTACCTTAAAACCAATTACGCTGAAGAACAAAAAAAGCAAAAACGTAATCGCACTTTCGTTATAATCTGCATGACGTTATTCAGTGCAAGAAGTACTTTTCATTTAATATTCCATCTTGTACTGAAATGATGTAATCATTGATTATAAACTAAATGTCCACCGGCTCAAACTTTTATGCCTTGGTATATCGACAACTTTGTAACTCACCTTAACACGTCCATTTTCTTTGTAATCTGTCCATGTTTTACTGTCTATAGATGACTGTAAGGTGTACTTCTTCACAAAGTAAGGAATCTTGTTGTCCCCATCCCCTTGAGTGGACACAGCACAGATTACATGAAGCGACTGTAGGTCAATCCGTAGAGACCCATTATCCCTAAGGGCACACCATGATCCTCTTTCGTCATTCAATCTACCAAAACTGGCTGGAGCATAGAAGTGGGCACTGGAGGCTGTTATCCTTTCATGTGGTATTAAACTGTTTTCCATTCCAAGATCCCAATCAATACAGTCTCCTACGTTTAAATAAACAATTGCAGTTTAGGTTACAGTTGAATACTCCCTGGCGGAAAACAAGACTCGTTTTATCTTTGTTCTTTTCCCAAATAAACTAACATTTACAACCCTTTTTTTTACTAATGCAGTAGATAAAGGGTAACAAACACTTAATGAGCTAAGCCGATTATTATAATTGTTATTATTATTATTATTATTATTATTATTATTATTATTGTTACCGGGACAGAACTGATTAATTAATTATTACCGGAAACGCACAAAGATTTGATTGACATTTTAAGAGAATTCATTCGGGTAACTAAGGCTTTAGTTTCAGATCAGTCAATAGCACGTGTTTGAAAGGATATGAGTCAGTCGCTAACCAGTTTCAGTAGTTCGAGTCAACTAGTTTCAGCAGTGTTAAGTCGTCGAGTTCAGTTTCAAGAGTTCGTAGATTACGGAAAGCCACAGAAGTAAGTTTAGTTCAGTCTTTTATTTTGATGCTTTTCTTTTCATTTGCTTAGAGATTTCAGCGTATTCGAATTTCTCAGTGATTGTTATGTAAACTTGTTCATTTCAGATCGAATAATTATGAATAAAACATTGATTTTTACCACAATTGCCTGTAATCTCGCAATCTGATTGGCTAATTTGCCGTTGTCGATGAGAGTCCACAACATTTTGACCACTGTGATGACGAATACCGTTGTCGATAAGAGTACAGACAACGCTGAACCACTTTCGATTTGTTATCCGATTCACGGTTTCTTCCGTAAACTTTCAAGCCGTCGATACTCCAAATGTCGAATTATTATTATTATTATTAGTATTATCATCATCATCATCATCATCATCATTATTATTATTATTATTATTATTATTATTATTATTATTATTTATTATTATTATTATTATTATTATTATTATTATTATTATTATTATTATTACTATTATTATCTTTAGTCTGGAATACCATGCAATACCAGTAAAAAATATTCGGCTGTCGGGTTCTTTTGAGACCTATTATTTTTATTGTGTTTTCTGTCTGCTTCCTATGTGGGCAGGTCTAGGAAATATTTTCCGACATGCCAATACAGCTGTTTCTACACTATTTGTCCCATTTGGCATTTGATAAAGATACCAGGGTGGGGCGAGATGCATTAATTTTGGGTAAAACTCATTAACAACTTATCCTTTAATTTGCTGATAAAACCCCGAAGTCAAGAGAAGCTAATTTTAATAGCGAATACTATAACGTCGATAATGCTATCTTCATTCCATTTCAAGCGTGAAATTTATCGCAATTAAGTATTTTTTAAATCTGTTCTGTTACCGCTGTAGTCTGCTTTCGCTAATATAGTCAATGATTTCCAATATACTAGAACAGTTAGTGAAACTCAAAATTCCTACTCGTAGTCGCGATTTCGGAGTTCTATCAGCAAATAAGAAAAATAGTTGTTAATGAAGTTTCTCCAAACCTAATTTACTTCGAAATTTTTATTTGTAGGACAACCTTAAAGTCGTTTTTTTTTTCTTCAAGCTATGGGAAGATATCTGTCAAAGGGTCCCTTACTGTATATAGAGAGCCAAAATTTCAGAAATATTTAGAGGGAGAAAGTTAGACGATTCTTGCCATTAGGATACAAACAAGTTTCATTTTATAGTTAGCTTTTATATTAGAGCAAAAGAATTTTAACTGAGAATATACACACAGTGGTACTGACAACTTCTCCCGAGTGGCACAGTCGTTTTTGTCGTTGTATGTTATACAAAGGAACCTCACAGCTCTTACGAAGAGATGATGACCGAGTATTCTCAATACAATTTGGCGGTTTCGACTGTATAATAAACAAACAACAATGATAGCGTTATCATGTGCGTCAGTTCCCCTATAGATCATCATTTAGCTTATTGGACTAATAATAAGTGTCACCACTAATTTGCGAAATGGTGAGGATCACGTTTTTACAAAAGCACCTAAAATATCATAATGAAGGCGCTGTGTTAAAGTGCTACTATGATCAAAAATTACTTTTTTTTTTCTTCAGATTTTGAAGGTGCGACTGCTTACACTTGACTGGCAAAAAATTTTAAGCTTTCATTTTTAACCAAAGGTTGTTTAATTTACTTTGAGTGTACGTTTTGGACTTCACAGTCCTATGTAGGTGAGATATGTATGTAAAGAACCATACAATACATCAAGAGAAATAAATTAGCGCACAATGCAAAGCCAAGAGTGACTTAGACTGTAAGTAGTGTCTGACTTTGTAGAATCACCCGATTCATCGCCCACAATGCCGCGACACATCCGGCACTTCAATGTGATGTACGTGATTAAATGCAAGGTAAATAATGATCCCAGATGATCTCTAATTTCGAAATTCTCGTTTTTAGAAACTGGTTTATGTGACACCTATTTGTACCCTTTGCGATGACGATGTATTACCCCTGATGAAGACACTCCACATGAGTGTCGAAAAGTTGACTCTTTGAATCATTTGTAACTTTCTGAGCTACATTCAAATTTCTTCAAACCAGAATAACATCAAACTATGTCTGAAAGTCTACATGAGTCTTCAAATTAATAACCACCTAGAAATTTTGTACTTTAAACTTGTTCAATTACATGACCTAAATCACTCGGCATAGGTCTGAAAACTATGAGTTTGGTTTTCTCAATATTAAGAGACCTAAACCAGTGCGAGACAGTTTCAAGCTCAATATTCAGTCAATTCTTCAATTAAGTCGCTTGGATCACCAGGCTTAAAGAAGAAATTGGGGTCGTCAGCAAAGAGAAAAAAAAAACATTTTATTGAAGCAATTCCCCAAGAAAAATCATCAATATAGATAACGAAGTATAACGGACCGACTATCATCGAGCGTCCTTTGTTGCGATCGTGCAGAATTCATTTGGACTAGTTGTTTTCGCTTATTGCATGAGAAGTGGAAAAACCCTCGCGGAAATCGTCGAATGCCTACAAAACAATATTTGGTAGCTACTATATATTTCAAAATACGATTATTAACAGCTCCTTCAAAGAATTTTGATAAAACTGGAAGCACTAGTGTTCAATAGAGTTAAATATTGATGACAATATATAAAGTCCAAAGATGCCTCCTGGTGTCTTTGGTTTAATAGTTTTAAGGTCATCTCGTTATTGTAAGTTGTGTAATAATGGTTTTGACATATTACGGTTGCACGAAAAAGGATACCATTACCAAAGGGTATGTGCAGTGGACAACGAAAAGTATGAAAACCAAATACAAGGCCAAATTTTCCCAAAGAATGTTCCACATGGAAGGAAAACCACTGAAAATATATTTGCTCGGCAGCCAGATGTTGAGTCAATATCATATGGATGAATTTAAGTTTTCTTTGGCTTTTGCAAATAATCCAAAAAGAACTAGCTAGCTTTGGATGTTTGTCGCCGTTTTACTGAGAGGAAATTGTTGTTCAACTGAGATGTGTGTGATAGGTAAAGAGACATTTGAAACGGTTTTGTAGCATTATGTCAACCAAAAGAAAACTCCGCTGGAAAGGTAAAATTGTGACTCATTTGGCTGCACAGTACAGGTCAGGACCTTACGGAAACTTTTGCTGTGAGGAAGCTAATATTGTAAAGGATTTGCAGATGATCAGACCACTGATATTTCTCCCTTTTAGAGATTTCAGTCCCGTTTTTGAGATTCCCTTTTTAAAGACTCCCCACTCCCCCAGTTTCCCTCTCTCGATTTCCCTCTAACTTGTTCCCTGTTTCTGACATCCGTTACTATTTAACATTTTCTACTTCTCGTCTCAGATTTTCAAACTAGGATCTTTCATGTTTTATCACACATTTTCTAACCCGCAAATCGGATTTTTCCTCTCGCATTTTTGAATTCACATGACGCATTTTTTTATCTCCTATCTCTCGTATCGCATGTCCCCTACAAGCTTCCGTGCTTACAGTCTTCTATATTTTATCATGATGACTAACTAAACATGAAATCGGACTCACCCCAGACACAATGCAGCAAGGAGATGAAAAATACAACTTTACACCAATGAGTGTGGCGATAAAGCTCCATGGCAAGATTAAACCTTACGGAAAGACAAACTAGCTTCTCTGTGGCTACCAGCTGCTCATGTCGTGTTAAAGAATATTAAGAAAGTTCTGCAATAATTTGCTGTCAATATCAATTTCGGTTTTGTTTTCCACTGAAAGTTGATAGGACTCATGGTTAACATGGCAAACGGTTAAATAGTTGCTCACGTTTTATCCTAAACACTAAGCGCTGAAATAAATTTTTACCTTTTTCATAAGTAACTTGGTGAATGTCACTCGGTCAACCGTTGTAATTAAGATATTTAGAGAAAAAGCAAAAAAGAAATGTATAGTTTTAAGACTCTATCTTCAAACGCGGAGCCTGATGTAAACGATTCAACTATATGTCCGAATTTAAAATATCTGTTAATTTTTTGCTGATC
>NC_090878.1:22675796-22685796 GCF_036669935.1 Montipora foliosa
TTAAAAATCTTAGTAAACGCAACGACATAGTTGTCAAATCGGCCGACAAAGGCGGCGCGGTAGTTGTTTGGCGGTCCGACCTTTACCAAAAAGAAGCTTTGCGGCAACTTTCGGATACCTCGTTTTATGCCAAAATCCCTAAAGATCTCACTTCCAACAATCAAAAACTTGTCAAAGACACCATTCAAAATCTTATAGTTAATCAAGAATTACCGGACACTGCCACTAATCTCATCATCAACACCCCTAGAACTTCGTGCATTTACTTCTTGCCTAAAATTCACAAACCCAACAACCCAGGTCGCCCTATCGTTTCTGCCTGTAGTTGCCCCACCGAACTCATTTCTAGCTACTTAGACAGGATTATGACGCCTATCGTCAAATCTTTGCCATCATACATTAAAGACAGTACACACGCACTACAAATTTTCCGCGATTTCAATTTCTCCGGCCAAGACAAACTTATTTTCACCATGGACATTACATCTCTATACACAGTCATTCCTAATAGCGAAGGTCTTCAAGCACTTAAACACTTTTTCGATCAACGCACTGTAAAAGAACCTAGCTCGGAAACGCTCCTCCGCCTTGCCGAACTAGTTTTAACGCTTAATTGTTTTTCATTCGCCGGCAACTATTACAAACAAATTAATGGTGTAGCGATGGGCACAAGAATGGGACCTAGCTATGCCAATCTTTTTGTAGGATATGTTGAACACCAATTTTTTAGTCAGTACAACGGCCCCAAACCTGAACTCTACGGCCGTTACATCGACGACTGCATCGGCGCTATTTCATCCAGCAGAGAAGAACTCGATCAATTTATAACCTCCGTCAACTCTTTTCATCCGGCTCTTAAATATACCTGGGAAATTTCGGAAACTTCATTGGCTTTTCTAGATATCAACGTTTCTATTAGAGGCAACGTGCTATGTACTAGTGTGCACTACAAACCTACTGATTCACACAGTTATTTGTTGTATTCATCGTCACATCCATCACATGTCAAGAACTCCATCCCTTATTCTCAATTTCTTAGACTTCGACGTCTATGTAGTGATGACTCCGATTTTTCCAGCAAATCAGAGGAGATGTGCCAGTTCTTCGAAAAACGTGGCTATCCTGTCTCTGTGGTCAAAGCGGGCCATCATCGCGCCCAACAATTTGATCGACAGTCATCACTACAAACGTCACAAAAAGATAAGAATGACAGAATTCCATTCACCCTCACTTTCCATCCTCATAATCACGCAGTCAAAAGCATCATTCTTAGTAATTTTAAATTACTCCAAAATGATCCCGAGACTGGTAGAATCTTTTCGCAACCTCCACTTATTTCATTCAAACGCGACAAAAACGTAGGCAACTTTTTAGTTAGAAGCGCGCTCAAAACTAACGAGCAACCCGGCACTTTCAAATGCGCGCGCTCACAATGCAAAACTTGTCTTTTCATTGTTAACACTAGCAAGATATCGGGACCTAAGCGATCTGTTAAGATCACCGATCGTTTCACATGTACCTCCGCAAATGTCATTTATTGCATAACCTGCACGTTATGCAATAAATTATACATTGGTGAGACAGGTAGACGACTAGGTGACCGATTCCGCGAACACCTTCGCGATGTTGAGAAGAATGACAAGGATGCATCCAAGCCAGTCGCTCGCCATTTTAATCTGCCTAACCACTCCAAAAAACACATGGCTATCTGCGGCCTTTCCCTACATCTAGGCACGACGGAAAGCCGCAAGAATCTGGAACAAAAATTCATCTTTCAAATCGGCACCCTTAATCCTCACGGTATTAACGAACGCTTTTCATTTAACTAATATATTCCTATTTTTCACGTTGCCATGTTACCACCAATAGCGTAGCTCCTACTCTACTATATAAACTACACGTAACCCATAATCCCTCGATTCGCTCTGACGAAGGGCTAACGCTCGAAACGTCAGCTTTTAGAATCTCTGTACGGTGGCCAATTTACATTATCAACTCCGTTGATAAAACCAAATTTTTGTATTCTGACCAAGATAAGTTAGATAGCCTGTGTACAGACCGCCCCTCCCCTCAAAAAAAAATCGGAGAGGAACGGTCTGTGATTTACTGTTGATAATCGTGTTCCGGAATATTTTTGCATACATTATTTAGTAATCTACGCTGACCAAAATTTGCGTGGCTCATATTTCGTTTGGAGCTAAATTCTCAAAATGGTGGTCAATGAGGTAGATTTCAAACGTGCATCGAAGAGCGTCTCTGATAGTTTTAAGATACCTTGGCTTTACAGCATAGAAGCACTCTTTAAAGGAGAGGATGTATTTGCAAGTCTTCCAACCACGTACGGCTCTGATCTTCAAAACAGCACAGATCGTTGCCGATGAGCTGTTATTCTCCTCGGTGTGAACATTCTCAAATCTTCCATGGCATCACGCTTTGCAATTGTAGATTGTACTTGAGAATGGCTAGGCTGGTTGGGATTACATTGACTTGTAAGGAATAGCGGGAGACGTTTTCGAGTGGACAATCTTTTGAATAGTGCTATATTCACCTCGTGAAGAGCGCTTTTGTTTCTTTTGCGCTGACAATTCCTACAAATGTACGTCGAATCGATTTCCACTTTACACTCCATAGATAACAATTCAGCTCGTACTTTAAAAGAAAAACCTCTTTGACAATGAAAACGATTTTTATTCGTATTTTGTACCGTGCTCAAAGTACACACGAACGAACTCATCTTAAAATCTCTCACGGTGTTGATGTGGAGAAATAAAAATAAAAGCCAATCAAAACTCATTGTTTCAATGATGTAATGATCGATGGGTAATAACCAATCAAATCATTTTCCACACATTCCAGGAAAAATCACGTGGTATGGAACACGATTATCAACGGTAAATCACAGACCGTTCCTCTCCGATTTTTTTTTGAGGGGAGGGGCGGTCTGTACACAGGCTAAGTTAGAAGGATTGGTTTTGAATGTTTTGCCTTCTGTGAGGAAAAGGAAATAGACCACTTTCACAAATGGAAACCTCCTTTACATTCTGTTGCATTTATGTTAATTAGACCTACTGCCCTCATTTTGAAACAAATATTCTTTTGAAATTTGCTCGTTGTAGCAAGGATAGAAAGGCTTATTAGTATTAAAACAGAAGAATATTTTATTTGGCTGCCATTATGAAAGAGGTCTATGGCGCAGAATAAATAAGTCCTGTTTCTTTAAAGATCCAAAAAAAGCCACTGGGAGACTGGAGGTGGGTACTGCATGCTAATGTCGAAAATAAATGAGCTTCCTCCCTAAGACTTGAAGAGAGTTCCTTAAGGAAAGTAAAAGGTTTTTGATTAAGGACACAGAATGGGGAAGGCAACAACAGTTAACTCCGCCGTATACCTGTACAGCAGACACCAATATATATCTTCCAGTCACCAACATTGTACTTATTTTTTTCGAGAAGTGAGAAGGCTTAAATATGATAACATCTAAACAACGTACACATTTCCATACCCTTTTCTACTCCAAATGAATGTTGATGCTACAAGAATTAGCCATTCATAGAATTAACTTGCTAGTGTACATAGCGAGACTAAGAATAGTAATCATAATATTGATAATAATAGTACTTAATCATATTAATTATATATGACTGCGTAATAATAATAATAATAATAATAATAATTTCAAAGTACAAAAAAAATGTAATCACCCCCAAAAATTCTGGAAGATAACAACAAAGTTTGTGATGCGGGCATTAATTAAAGAATTTGGATCTGCAACAAAATATTTTGGACTGAAAATACAGCTTTAATTTTGTGTTGCCCACGACAAAAATTTGCCATCAGGAGCAAAATCTTAAGTTGAGGCTAGGATTTTTGTGCCTTTGTTTACACAGTTACTCTAGCTTTTGCTCCTGCATTTGAAACTATACAGAAGTAACTGTGTTAAGTTGTGGATGCCTATTTTCACCACAGATTTGTATACCCGAGCCTTGAGTACAACTGTGCACAAGAATCTATGAAGCTTCCTTTTACACAAATGAGCTGGTGTGGGACTGTAAACGGGGGGTAGTGTTATACCAGTATACCCGAAAAAAATCGCCAAAATACCCAAAAATACCCAAAATTCATCCAAATGTAACCAACATTAATGGAAGCATTGTATACCGTATACCTGAAATTCAAAGAAAGTGATAAACCGAATACTCGTCTTTTAACTGCAATATACCGTATACCGTATACCCAAAAACCCTGGCCGACCCTGACGTATGATACAAGACATCTTCAGCATGCGAGGATCGCAGTTTGGCAACTTTTCTTTTTTCTTTGCTCGTCCAAAGAGCTTTAGAAAGAAGCCCGCAAGAAGGAGGGAGATTTTTGCCGATATAAAAACGGTGCTTTTTGATAGCGCAAAAAGAAACAAACTTGCTAAGGACAATTGTTCATCTGAGCTCTTTCGCCGTCCTTTATTCATCACGAGTAGATTTTCGGTCGATTTTAGTTGCTTCCTCCAAGTTTCCTTTCTGTAATTTCTAAGTTTTTCGTCCGTTTTGACAAAGCCTTTCAAATTCATATTAATATACCAGGGGGTGAGGCCCCAGTACAAAGGACGTGGTTGGATAACGCTTGGGGTGTGGAAAACGAAGATCGAAGCTTAAGACCCGGACAACCAAGACCTCCCCGTAAAAAAATTACTTATTAAAACACATTTCTTTGTTTTCTTGTTGTTCACAATGGCCTGTGAGTCATTTCAGCTGAGTTACCGTTGACGTTGCTGAGAACTCATGACAGGACAGCAGAAATTACAGATTGAGGGCGAATCTTACTAGTAGAATTTCATTGACAATTTCTTTAATCAACATGATCTCAAAGTGTATTAATATACTGGGCAGTTGAATTATATATTGTAGAAGGTCTTTATACAGTTTCATCTTGCTATTCACGGCACAGATGAGCGATTTTATCTAACCCGCAAAAAAAAAAGTTGTGTCCGAAAATCTCAAATTCTCCTCCTTGTTGTTTGCATAATTTGCTCGTTACTTCACACAGACAGAGGTGGATTAAACATTGCACCTTCCTTCACGAGTTAAATACTATCAGCGTCTCATTATCCGTAATGTACACAACTTTTCCCCCAAGGTATAGTTTTTTTGCTTTTAAAAATTAGTTCTTTCAAATAATCTTACAATTGTTATCACATCAATCATATTAACGTTTTGCAGACCCAAGACCTGCCCTCCCCCCCGATATTTCGTTCAGAAACAAAAAAAATGTTTAATTTACTACTTTCCTAAACGAGTTGAAAGATTTGTTGGTTGGCGAACGTTTACAAAATGTTCATATAGGTCCCGTACGTTTGAAAGAATTAATCCTCCCAGCATGCAAAGCCCGCCATGTTCCATAGCAGTACTTTCATGCTACAACACCAATCACAAACAAGCGCAACATAGAATCAAGACTGTGGTTCTTGACTGGCCAACGATTTGGAGTCACCGTTTAATTAAACAAAGCAGACCAAAACCACCTGACTCGCGCGCAGTGCTTTCCCGCGCTTTTTACATAGCTACACCTCGTATCATGCCAATTACTGATTTGCTCTTGTTACGTGCGGACACCTTGCGGTAAGGACTGTTTCCCTAATATGCGTGAAATAAGGAGACTTGACGCACATTGGATCTAAACGTGCAAATGAGATAACTAGCCGTCTTCACGTTAAAAGACGAAGCAAAATATAAACCTTGCGAAAAACTTGGCAGTGAGCTTAAGTTTTTATTCCAAATAGCTCCTTGATTTTTCAGTGTAAATCAGAAGCTTACCAATCACTGGGTCCGCTGGGCGCCAACGCATCGACCACCAGCTTGCGCTACAGTTTTACAGAGCACCGAGGTACACGTCTCACAAAAGATTCCGGTTTTGAACATTTCTCGAGAAGGCGAAGCAACCATCTGCACAAAGATTCTTCGTCATTTGGAACATGTTACTTAGTCTCCTTCGGAGCCACTCGGGCAGCAGTCGCGCAAACAACGTTCCTCACCCGAGGAACTGTCCGTATATTATACTGTCCGTATATTATTAATTATAAGCCACAACGTAAGCGATGGACTATACAAACATATTTCCCTTTCTATATAATATAACCTTAATTTAGAGACATCTACTTTGGACTCGTCTTCCCTGGCACAAGAGAAGGAGGCGTTTAGCGATAGCGGGGTTGTTCTCCCACTGCAAACTCCGTAGATCAAGTACAGTTGTTTTCTACAAATCTTTGGGTAGTGGTTGGCAAATATACAAAGGCGAAAGTTCTCTAGCTGTTATTGCATGAAAAACTCTCCTTGATGGTCCGTCGTTCCATCGACATTTTCAAATCTTCTTGCTTCTTCTTGCATGCTTTCTTTGATCTTTAAGATCGCAACCGATTCACAGTGATCCTGAAAGGAAATTAAAGCTCTCGTTAAAGAAAAAGAAAAAAAAAACTAAAAAGGAGCTTTCGATTCCGAGATATTTCTACACTGCCCCATGCACTGCCCTCCCTACTTAACAAGTCTCTTCACTGGTCAAACATTAATTTTTTGGTTCGCTATACTCTCTCCTTCAAAGTCACTGTTTTAAGCTGTGTTCAAATTAAAGCCGAAACATGATTAGAGTAAACATGTTTCAAGGAAACATGCTTCGCCGAAACATGTTTTTTATTGGGTCGTTCACACCAGGTGTCAATGTGAAACACGTTTCATGCATGGTTGTGTAACTTATGCTGTTTCATGACACTCGCATAATTTTTTTACATTTCAGCTGTAGATTGGAGCTGGAAACTTCTGTAACAGTTGCATTCATTCTTTCGTTTAGTGTTAAATTTCTAGACGTTCGGAGGAGGAGGGCTATGCAGCGTTTAACGAGGAGACGGCATTTGCGCTTTCTTCGTTACAAGATATTCCGTTTTCCACAAGCTCATCTGTAACAATCGCCGATAATTGCCGTTATATTTCTTCGTCGGCCCATATTGCAACTAGACATTTAGCCTCCTAATAGCCCCAATTTTGGTTCTTTTGGGCACTTACCTCCTCTTGCATCAATCCGCCATTTTGAACGTGTTTGGTCGGATCATGATTGAAACTACCTCGCGAGGTTGTTTCAATCATGCTCAGAATAATCATGTTTCAACCATGATTCGCGCCTTGCACTATCTGATGTGAACACTTTTCATAACGAAACATGTTTCATTCGTGATCAGACTAATCATGTTTCGGCCAAGTGTGAACACAGTATTAGAGGCTCCTAAAAGTTGTAATTTGATCTACGACCAAGCAAAGAAGAGGAACGAGCCTAATACCGGGTTGACGTTATAGACTGCTTTGCATTGTGATAGTTCTTTGAAAACAGCATGTTGTTTATCTGTCCAGAAGTGTGTGCCATTTCCTGTTCGTGGAATTAGCACAGAGAGGAAAATAAATTGAATATAATTTTTGCGACCTGATAGCTTTTTTTTCCTCCTGAGTAACTACTGCAGATTTGGATTTATTTGGTTAGTGCACATGACAACGACTGTAGACGAATGATGGAAGAACGTTGTCTTTTCCGATGAAAGACAGATCGAGAGGTAAAAGCAACCGTGTCAATATTTGGCTAAAGGATGTCGATAAGTTCAACACGAACCAACATCTGCGAGGATGCTGATCAAGTTGGATGATATTAGAAGTAACATATCAATAACGAGTGGGAATGTTTCATCCGAGGTTCCAAACACTAAGAAACAGATGAAAGCATGACGCCGAAGGCAGGGTATTTACTGCTTCGAATTTCAGAACACGAAGCACGAGTTCTTGGTTCAATTCTCGAACAACTGGCCGACTATTGTTTCGTTTTGTTTTTCTTGCAAGAGAAGGCAGAGAAAAAATATAAGAGATTTGGATATCGTATCTAAATCTCTAAAAGGTTTCATCAACTTTTCTATTGGGCCACGTATGAAAATACATCTATGTGATGTGGTGGTATACATCCTGTGATTGGTTGACTTGGTTGGTGAATTATTAATGATTTTGAGAAAGCTTTATAAATTCATCCCTGATCACTTGGACAATGGTAATAAACTGAAGGGCCATCCCACCAACTAATGAGGTCACTACAAACTTGGAAAAAAGTGCGCTCAGAAAAAAACATACACCGGTATATTCAATTGTAGGAGGAACACTTAAGTCCCTTGACTGCAAATTTAGGACGGCCCATTTTGTCAACCATAAGTCATTTGTAAGCTCTAACCACCGATTAAACACAATTTCATGCTTTCAATGTTTACGTACTATCAACGTTTACATAATTCATAAACTCACTTTAAAAGCCAGTTAGGGGTCAGTACTCTAACTTGGAAATGTCTGCAAACAAATAACAATTAAAGTATTACAAACCACCGCATGGGGTGACACGAAAGGACAAAAAAAAAAGGGTGGGGGCACGATTGTGCACGCACTCCGAGCGGTCAGCAAACAGGACACTGCCACAGACTGCGAGGAGCATGGTGCACGTGGGGATTAGAGTACGTTCAACCGAACGACGAAAGAAGTGTGAAACACGTATGAATCATTTTTACAAGTGGTTATGGCGTCAGATGACCTATGGTTGTTTTCAAGGCGTGGATTAGGCCAGTTTCGTATTCTAACGGTTGGGTCGGATCGAGCATGAAGTGAAGGCAAATGTGTGGCGGGGGAATCTTTTCATATTATTTCCCCTGCATTAGCCTCCATTTCATGCTAGATTCAGTCTAACCGCGAGAATACTAAACTGGCCAATTTCAAGTCATTCTCGAGACTGGTATAACGATAATCATATAGTATCAACCGGCTTTGAATATACAATTAACATTATTTCATGACACTGACAGTTGGAAAGGAGTTCTGGGAATTGAACGTTTTTCTTTTAAAATTCAACCCAGATACCCGGACTCGGGACTGGAAGCTCACCTGTCACCGCCCTGAACCACTAAACCACCGATTCGCCGTTTGCTTAGACAATATTTTTAAACACAATAATCTAATTTATTTGTGATAAGAGCGGGCTTTTAACGTGCGATAACACTCGCTAAGAACTTATTTTAGACAACTAACGAGAAAGGTCCGACCACACTTAAAACAAAGCTAACCATTTTGAAATTAGCGCTAAGGCTCAATCATTGATGAATTATTGTGATCCTAATCTAGATAACAGGCAACAAATAAGAAATACGTATTGAAGAAACTTTGTAACTTGTTCATCGTGGTCTAGTGTATAGAAGCTGTTCCTCTAAGCCGAAGCTCCGTGTTCAAATCCTGTCCAGGGAATACTTTTACCTTTTTTTTCTTTTTATCTGCTACAAGTCCTGGGTCTTAGACCAGTGCATATGGCATTTAATTATGATTATAATATATTCAACGTTGGGTGATATTATATGATTATCGTAATTCCACTCTCGAGAACATGTTGCCTATTTGTTGGTCACCCAACTTTCACAGAAGCAAACAACATTTCGCGGTTCAAATCAGAGTTGGAAAGTTTGTTGGTTCTCTACTACCCTCCGAGAGGTTTTAAATTGGTTTTGATTTCTGTCAAGTGTCCCCAATTTGTACCCCAGTGCTAAATACAGTTGATACTGAACTCATTTTGCGTCTCTTAAGAAGGTTTCTCCCATTTAACCACCAGAGCATTGAACGCTGCTTGTTCAAGTTACGAGCCGCATTCAGTGAAGAACGCAATATATTGACCCAAGTGCGTGATCTCATGTAAATTAATTAATTAATTAAATAATTAATTAATAACAATAACTAATTAAATGAATGAATAAATGACCATGTCTTAATAGCCTGCTTGCAGGTGGTAGATGTTGTTGTTGCCACGAAACACCATATTTGGAAGAGCGTGGGATAGGTCTGGGCCGGGTGACAAAACGACGGGGTGGGGAGTAAGAAGAGTGGAGAGACTTAAACCATTTGAGCCAACCAATTAGAATGCCGCGTCCGCTGATGGACGCAGCTACCGAGAAAAG
>NC_090878.1:22690796-22700796 GCF_036669935.1 Montipora foliosa
ACAATCAAAACAGATCAGGCAGGAAACGGTCAACAACATCAATTAGGTCCACTCAAAAAATGTCCCCATTTAAACCCTTTCCTGACCCAAGAGTGGCACTTCTAGATTTCACTCTGTCTAATGCCAGACAACTTTACTCTTCAATGGGGCCCCCCTCAGGAAGGAAAGGGTTAACACATTGATTGAAAGCAGCTGGTTTGAGTAGAGTAAAAGATTGTATCAACCTCACCCACATTGAGTTTTTTGAATGTGTAAGGAAGGGGGGGGGGGGGGGGGTGAGGTGGGACTTAACTACAGAAAGACAATGGTTGCTAAGTAAGGTTTTTAGTCAAAGAGCCCTACAAAACGGTTGCATAGATGGTTCTATCAAGAATCTTTTTCAATCATGGAAATCTGACATCACTTCAATTAGAAGGTGCCATGCATTTCAGTGAAAAACAGGTAAAAGCTCCCAGGAAACGAAAGGAAGAGGCATTTTTTCACCATATGGCAACCATCCCATCATTTTTCGTGAACGGTAGCATGGAATTTCTAATTGGACAAAAAAAAAGCAACTGATATTTTGAAAAGTGTATCAAAGGAGGGCCTTATGACAATTTTTTTGAGAAATAATTTGTAAAATCTATTTTGTGTCAGGATGTTCTCATACTGCTAAGTTAAAAATTTGATGATTCTTGATGCTGACGCCAGCTATGCGTCTGTCCTCTAATAATGTAGATCATGGGTGAGAACCAATCAAAATGCATGTATTATTGAGCTTATATTATACAATTCTTCATTCACTTGATGGGGCTAACATTTTATCATCACCTGCACTATAATGACATCAAAGGTAGTTGGAAGAATAATTTAGAAGCTGAGAAATGGCCATTTATTTCAGTTACTTGAAATCATCCACAACATTTATGTTGTTTGAATTTTCTTGTGATATATATCAGGATTTTTTTTCCTTCTCAAGATTAAACGTCAGTGCCCAGAGACAGATACACTTCACTCCTTACCGATGTTGTGGGATTCCAAGGTCTACTGCCTGGCCTGTGAAGGTAAAACAAATTTTAACGTACAAATAAGCTCAAAATTAATATCAAAAGCAAACATGTTTTTTAATACCATACTTAACTCAAAATTTTGCTTTTTATCGCCCTGTCAAGATGCACGATGTTGTCAAATCCAAAGGTCATGGGTCCATTCTCGATTTTACTTCACAAACTGCTTTGCGATGCAAAATTTCTTCGAAAACAGAACGCAAAGCAGTTTGGGATGTAAAATCGAGAGTGGACCCATGCCTCTCACATAACAGTCATGGGTCCAAATTACTGAGTTCTGCCAAGTTTATGAGACTTGCAAGGCACAGAAAAAGCGAAATTCTGCGAACCACGGTGACATGTTTGCTTTGGATGGAATGGTTTCCAAAAGGAACAGAAAAATTTTACATGCACTTTAAGTTCAGCAGTAGATACATTTCTTGCATTGCAAATTATAGTTGCATCCCTTTTCAAACTGATTGGCTTTAAATTGTTTTCAGTTCTAAAAAATTCAATTGACTGAAACAAGGTTCAAAAAATTCTCTAATTACGGTTACCAAGTATAATTTAGACTTAAATTGCCGGCCATAGTCAACTTCTTTGAGTCGAGTGATGAAGTTGTGCGAGTGTCACAACAGCAAGCAACAAGTTGACTTGTTTCCACTTGCAGGGATTTGAATCACTAGAGCCTCAATTTTTGGTGCGAAAAGATAATTTTTGTGTAGTCTGCACGACCGCTGCCAGGTTAAATGGCACTGAATGGGACAACTCCGACCAAAACATTAAAATTTTCATCGAGTGTTTTTATCACCAAACTTAGGAGAAATTACGTGTATCCAGTGCGGGGTACGTAATGTACACTGTCTTGCGCAAGTATTGTTAGTATTCATTAAATATTCATATCACAAACATGCAAGGTTGCTTAGCACATGATACGCACAACTGGAAAGAAATCAATGCTGATAAGAGGAGAAACCTGATTTAGACAGACTGGACACTACCAAAGACACAAGAATGTGAAAATGTGGAAGAAATGATGGTTGTTTTCTTAAGATCTGTTTCACAAACACTACTGTATGTCAATAAATATTATTGTGTAGCAACAAAAATTCAAAAATGGACTTCCAGTGCAACGCGCCTTACCCTGGCCACCCAACAAATTTTCACATTTGAAAATTACGTACAAAATAATACGTCAACTCAAAAACCCAGGCAATGGTGTTCAAGGAGGCGTCACTGCCAATCAAATTTACGCATCCTGATTGGTGGACAATTTGCAAAAAACTCGGGTAGCCACGGTAAGGCTCGTCGCACTGTAACAAGAGAAGTTTTAATAATGTTATTATGAGTCTGTTAAAGCTTTCTTGACTGAAAACAGCAGTGAAATGGTGACTAAACCGGCAGAGAAACCAGAGTAGTATTTCTGACAGTCAATCATCGCCTGTTTACAAGCTGGTAAAAAAATGACAAGTTATGTTTGTCTCTGCTTCCCCCATTAACAAAGAAACAAACTGAAATGGCTACAATTTCCAGTGCTTTTGAAGGGATATCAGCTGTAAAGACAACTACAGAATGCCATACTGTATATCAAATTGACATCATTTATTGCATTGAAAATAATAATTTAGCTCATTGATCTTACTTTGTCGGCCTCTCTGATCACATCAGAGGACATCCATTTAGGATGAAGCCAGAGCATCTCAGACTTTCCTAGGGGCATTGGCAGGAATGCTTGTTCCTCGCATGCGGCCCCTTAAGCGGGCTTCGCTCAACCCGTTGTGACATTTCTTACATATATTTTTCAGTTATATATTGCATCTTTGTCTGATCTTCGCTCGATTGTGGGGTGCGAGTTAGTCTGTTTTTAGTTTCCATCAAGTACGCATGGTCATTAGGCAACCTATTGTTTTAAGTAGAGAGTTGCTATGAGATCTTTCAAGCAAGGTTCACGGTCGTCGATCACCGCGACGTTAAACGCAAATGCTAAATCTAGCCAAACTTTTCGGAGAAGCTTATGGCGGAGACGGCTAATTCATTTTCCCGACGAGACTGTCTTAACAAAGGAATTCACCCAAAATGACAAACAAAAATGTTATGTCCTTTTTTTGCGCCATGTTTGGCTGTTTGAAAATAGTTGGAATCAACAATCTTGGACAAAACTTCTTCAGAAATGCAACGAGACACATGAGCAACATGTGGCCCTCAAAAAACAGCATTCATGGACAGAAAATGGCACTGTTTGCAACAAATCCCTTATCGTTTTCCCAAACCCAGGGAACAACTAAAATGAATGAAAAATGAAGTACTGGCTATCAGGCGCATTCCTCTCTTTTGAAAGGATTTGGCCTGTGACTGATCTTTCCGGTGACCTTAAAAAATATATTATGAAGAGAGAACGTGGATTATTAGGGAATGAACATATGAATGAGCAGATGTTGCAGAATATCAATGCCCAATGGCCGAAAATAGCGAAGAGCTAAAGCTGGCACTCTTTTTCGTAGGTCATTTTTGGTGTAGTCCTTATGTGCATCCAGCAATTTCCTCCAAGCGTCCCTTTATTTTGACTGTTTTCTCTTCTGTGGGCTCAAATACCAAAAACCTTTACGACATGTCACAGCAAGTCAGCTACGTTTGTTTCACCACTTATCCCGAGAGAGGGGACTGCCATATAAAAAGGACGGGAGTGCTCGTCGTACCTTTTAGGGGTTAAAAAAGCGCTTTTGTTTCCTCTTGGGGTGTTCAGCTTCAAAAGGTCCACAGCGGGAGCTTTAGCGGTCCCTTTAAGGGTAGTGAGCCGAAAAATTATGGCAGGAGACATTTGACAATTAACTAATTTTTAATGTTGTCTAATTAAAACCCATAATTTGGACGCCCAAAAGACAGGATCTTGGTACATCTTAGGGGATCTTTTCAAGATTTCCGACAAGCACCCCCGTCCTTTTTATATAGGAGTCCACTTCCTAACAAAGTGACCGGATACTGCAATTTCCTTTGTAAAGATGTTTTATTCTAAGAATATCAAACAATTTCCTTGCATACAAACTACGAAGCATTGTTCCAAAGCAGATCTCTGTGAGTCACAAAAATCTTAAGGTCGAAGATTTCTTCAAAAGCGATTCCCCATACGGCACAAGAAATGCGATGTGATGTCTCAGGCAATTATGAGCTAAGAAAATTGATGAAGCTCGAGAAATTCCAAGCTTTGAAGATAAAAAAGGAACAAAACACTGTGGGTTGAGCGAAGGAGGTCTGAGTTCTGTTATAGCACGAAAGCGCTACCTCGCTCATCGATCTTACTTTCTCGGCCTCTCTGATCACATCAGAGGACATCCATTTAGGATGATGCCAGAGCGTCTCAGACTTTCCTAAGGGCATTGGCAGGAATGCTTGTTCCTCATACGTGGCCCCCTAAGCGAGCTTCGCTGAACACGTTGTGACATTTCCTACATATATTTTCCAGTTATATATTGCGTTATGTCTGATTTTCGCTCGATTGTGGGGTGCGAGTTAGTTTGTTTTAAGTGCGCATGGTCATTAGGCACCTATTCTTCAGTAATGATTGGTTATGAAATCTTTCAAAGTTTCTCGTTAAAGGCAAATTTGAAATCATGGTAAGAGAGAAGCTTCTGGCGCAGAAAATTTATTTTTCATACAAGACTGTCTTCAGAAAGGAATTCAACCAAAATAACCAACAAAATGTCTGTCTCGTTCTTTTGTGCGATGTTTGGCTTTTTTAAAATAGTTGGGAATTAAAACTCCTGGACAAAACTCCTTGAGAAATGCAATAAAATACTTTTTACTTTTACTTTTATTTACCGTGGGTTAACATTGATTTGGTGCAGTTTTCTAACATGTGGTCCTCAAAAATAGCACTAACAGACAGAAAATACCAAAGATAACGTCTCTATATCCAACGAATCGGTATCGTTTTCTCAAACCCAAGGAAGAACAAAAATGAATGGAAAATGAAGGAACTCAAGTTATTGCTACTGGCTATCAGCCGCATTCATCTCTTTTGAGAATATTTGGCAGTGGCTGACCTTTCCGATCTGTAAAAAGCATAGATTGTGAAGAGAGAACGTGGATTTAATATAAGGGAGTGAACAGAAGTTGCAGAATATCAATGGCCAGAAACCTGATCGAAATTATTGAAGAGCGTGAAAGCTGACGCTCTTTTCCCGAGGTCGGCTTTGGTGCAGTGCTTTGACATATATGCATCCAGCAATCGGCAAACTTCCATTTACTTTTGACTGTTTTTGCTTTTGCGGCCTCAAACACTATAAACCTCTTCGAGGTATCACAGCAAGTCGGTCACATTTGTTTCACTACTTACTAACATTTTGAGATACAGGAATTAGTCCGTAAACACCTCTTATTTTAATAATATCAAACAATATCATTGTATACAAAGTAAGACGCATTGCTCCGAAAAAGATCTCTGAGTCACAAAACTCTTAAGGTTAAAATTGTTTTCAAAAGCAGTTCCCATGATGTCTCAGACAAGAAATGCGATGTGATGTCTCAGACAATTTTGAGCTAAACAAATTAATGAAAGTTCGACAAATTCCAAATTTGAAGATAAAAAAGTAACATAACACTGTGGGTTGAACGAAGGAGGTCTGAGTTCTGTTATAGCACCAAAGTGCTACCTCGCTAATCGATCTTACTTTGTCGACCTCTCTGATTACATCAGAGGACATCCATTTAGGATGAAGCCAGAGCGTCTCAGACTTTCATAGGGGCATTGGCAGGAATGCTTGTTCCTCGTATGTGGCCCCTTAAGCGAGCTTCGCTCAACCCGTAGTGACATTTCTTACGTAATATTTTTCGATTATATATTGCATCTATGTCTGATTTTCGCTCGATTGTGGGATGACTTAGTCTATTTCAAGTTTCCATCAAGTGTGCATGTTCATGAGGCAACGCTAATCTTTAATTAAGTAGTGAGTGGCTATTAAATGTTTCAAAGTTACTCATTGAAGGCAAATGTGAAATCAAGCTAAATTTTTCGGAGAAGATTCATCTTCCAGCTCCAAGCCTGTCTTCAGAAAGGAATTCACCCAAAATGACAAACGCAGGCTGTCTCCTTTTGTTGTGCGATGTTTGGCTGTTTGAAAATAGTTGGAAATCAACAATCGTGGACAAACCCCTTCAGAAATTTAATGGAATACTTTTTATTTACCGAGGGTTAACGCTAATTTATAGCCGTTTTCTAGCATGTGGCCCTCAAAAAAAGCACTTACGGACAGAAAATACCAATGATAACGTGTCTTTATGCAACGAATCGCTTATCGTTTTACCAAACCCAAGGAACAACTGAAATGAATGGAAGATGAAGGAACTCAAGTTATCGCTACTGGCTATCAAGTGCATTCATCTTTTTTGAGAGTATTTAGCCAATGACTGATCTTTCCGACCTGTAAAAAACAAAGATTGTGAAGAGAGGACGTGGATTTAATATTAGGGAATGAATGGATGTTGCAGAATATCAATGGCCAGTCATCTGGCGAAAAATATCGCCGAACCAAAGCTGACACTTTTTTCGAATGTCATTTTTGGTGTAGTCCGGCCTTTCCGGTATCTGCATGCAGCACTTGGCAAGAAAGTTCCCTTTACTTTTGGCTGCATCTAGTACTCGGCAAACCTCTGTTTACTTTTGGCTTTTTCATTTATATAGAATGAACCTTTTTGGATATTACGTCAAGCTGGCTACACTTCCGGCTCTCCTTACCATTAATATTAGACATCCCTATTTTTCCAGAACGTTTTCCCAACAAGAACCAACTACAAGAGTCCTGAAAGTTGAAATTTCAGAAAAATGAATAAATGATGTGATGGCCCTCATCAAGATTTATGCAGTGGCAAGGGACGTGCCACTCCCATTATATTTGATCTATGTTGCGGCATTTTTAGAGAAAAAGCTATTTTAACAAAAGATTTAAATAGGTATCAACTTTCGCAGGAGACCACACCCACTTAATAATGTCATGCTCATGATTGGCTAAGAAGTTTTGTTTTAGCTGGAAAATTTATCTAAAGTCACCTTAGTCTTAGTGGCCCAACTTCGAGTTGCATGCTAAAGGTCATGGGCGTCTGGCATGGTAATAGTGTGGTATTATCAGCGAGGCAAAATCTTTTGTGTTGAGGATTTTGAAAAACATCAAAAAATGTCCTTGCATGCAAAGTGAGAAGCATTGCTCAATAAACAGGATTTGTGAGTCACAAAAAAATTAAGCTTGAAGATTTCTTCAGAAACAGTTGCCCTCGCAAGTAAGACGATGTGATCTGTCACACAAACAGGAGCTAAGGAAATTAAGAAGAGTTCGAAAAATCCCAAACTTTGAGGATAAAAAAGTAACGAAACACTATGAGTAGAGTGACGGTAGTCCGAGTTCTGTTTTAGCACCGAAGCAGTACCTCGCTAATTGATCTTTCTTTGCCGGCTTCTTTGATCACACGAGAGCACATCCATTTAGGATGAAGCCAGAGCGTCTCAGACTTTCCTAGGAGCATTGGCAGGAACGCTTTTTCCTCGTACGTGGCCCCTTAAGCGAGCTTCGCTCAACCCATTGTGACATTTCCTACATATATTTTCCAGTTATATATTGCATCTTTATCTCATTTTCGCTCGATTGTGGGACGCGTTGATCTATTCTGTTTTAAGTTTAGATCAGGTGCGCATGTCTTTTTGGCACGCTAGTTTTAATAGGTAATGAGTGACTATGAAATCTTTCAAAGGTTCTCATTAGCCAACGCAACATTGAAGGCAAATGTAAATTCTGTTGAAACTCTTTGTGGAAGCTTGTCGCGGAGGAAACTCTTCTTTCTAGACATGGCTATTTCAGACAAGGTATCCCCTCTCCCCCAAAAAAGGTAAATGCAGCTTTTTATGCTCACTTGAGGAGCCACGTTTGAGGGACACTTTGTGACGTTAAGTCCGAGACACGAGTGAAATTGAAGTCGGGGTAAATTAGCAAAGGGACACTCCGTGACGCTTAGTGAAATCCACCTTCTTCTAATTATACTGACTTGCATTTCTGGCCATATCTGAACACCGCAGCACATCTTCCCATCGTTAAGGTCTGTGTAAAATGTCACAAATTTGAAATTGGTTTTGAATATGGATTACCATGCCGTGAACCAATCGTTACAAGGCGCTTTTCTTAAAACTGCTGTATTGGTAGAGTATTTTTTTCATTTGAGCACAGTGTGCAAGATCACGTTGCATAAGAGACTGCTTCTCCTGCGAAAAAAAAAGAATTGCTCGTAGAAAAAACCAAAAACACGGTATCGGCCAGATTTGTAAACATGGCGGCCGACTGGTGTATGGTTTTCAAAGTTTTTGATGTTTTATTGCTTAGTTTTCTCCACAAAAATAATTCAGAAGATCTTAAAAAGTTTTAAAAGTGCTCAAGCGAGGTATGGAAGGTAAAGATTTCTTTTATTTCAAAAATATTTTGCCATTTGTTTTGGACTTTTGTTCACGATCGGTGGTTTGATAGCTTCTTGATTAACACTTACCTCGTTAACTTTATGATCTCTGTACTTATATAATAAACAAATTACTTCATGATTGGCTCGTTTGTACGATTTTTATTACTCACTCGTTGTGAAGGATCGTTAAACTCACTCGTTCGCGTCACTCACTCGTTCGTTTACACGATCCTTCACAACTCGTGAATAAAAATCGTACGCACTCACCAACCATGAAGTAATCTATATGTATACTATAGATGGTTTTCAATCACGTGATGAAACGGTCATGTTGGTGCACAAAACAATAGCAAATTATATCTCGTGTTTTGCATTATAATAGAGTCAAATTCCCAAAAGAGCTTCTTCTTTATTGTTCTGTGGCACCAACATGGCTGCTGTGACGTCTGGTGAAAACCATCTATAATGGCTATTCTCCTCCGAGGTAGCCAATCAAAATGCGCAGAAAGCACTATTCAGTTCTGTGCTAATACTTGCTATTCACCTCCAAGCTAACCAATCAGAATGCGCGAAAAGCACTATTCAGTTATGTGGTACGTAGATACTAAAAATATATGATACATGGATCAAGTTAGAAGGGAAAGAATAGGTTCTCCAAGTTCAAGACTCGCATTTATATTTAATCTCTCCTTGTTTGATTTTACAACAATAATTTTAAAATGCAAAAGGAGAAGGAATTTGACATTGCCATGGTATTAGCCCAATCGATTCTTCCCAATCATTCCATTTAACGAGGTTCTTTGACAAAACTCGGCGATCTACAGGACAAGAAAGATACGAAGAAGTGATCAGTAATTCTTCTTTGCTGGGTCGCTTATCTAAGATTGGGAGTTTGAGTATTATACTTTATCTAGCTTTACTGTTGTTTTTATCTTTAACAAAAATAATAACACAAAAGCGATCAGTTTCGTTTAATTTTAAATGAATATTTGTGCCGTTTTCTCTTTAAAAAGACATAACAAAACCTTTATTTCCCTGATATACTAAATAATATATAATTTCATTTGATGAATAAAAAGGAGAAAGGGCTGGCTACCTAGAATGACTATAAAGTTAGAAAGACAGGAAGTCAGTAAATGAATACGCTTTCGCTTTCGCAGAAGACATGAAATTCATCAGAAAAGAATTAACTTTTCAAATGGTTCCAAATGGTTTCTCTCCTCGAGAAAAGATAGTGGGAGAACCCTGGGAACATGGTGATAAACTTCTGCGAAAGCGCATCCACGCGACGTCACAGTGGCCATATTGGTCAATGGAGCCTGTTAAATACACATGACCAGTGGCCATGTTTTTCTAAAAAAACAAAAACCATTTCCGTGAAAACGGAGATTAAACAGATTAATTCGGTTAACGGCTATCAGTGGGACACTTTATGACGATATACATAAGCAACAACTCTGGGGCCAGACAATGATACGAAAATTTAACGGTCGTTGCAGTCACAATCATATATATATTTTTTTTGTTTGCCTGGAGGATTA
>NC_090878.1:22708296-22728296 GCF_036669935.1 Montipora foliosa
TAACCGACATTTTCTCCTGCTTAAACTTGTTTCTTCACGGGTGACATATTGAAATATTAAACTTAAAAAAATATATTATGGCAGTTAGCGATGTGGTCGTCTAGTGGTTAAGTGAATGGCTTTGATTAATCGAACATTCACTTGTTCAAGTCCTGCAAGTTCAAGCATTGGGGTTCTGAGTTTAAAAACAGATATTCTATGGGAGACTTAAATATTTTTTTCTTTACATAGCGTGGTGTCTTGATCTTGAGCGATGAAGCGAGATGAAGCTTTTCCCACAAAGTACAAACTCCGGGTTAAAATCCAATCCACGGATAACATTTTTTATTTTCCTTATTTTCTCTGCTACCAAAAGTCCTGGGTCACAGTGTCCTAAATTAACGATAATAGTAAATTCAAAGCAAATTACGAATTAATGATAATCGTTAATTTACAGAGGGTTTCATGTTGCGGGAAGGGAGGAGAAGAGAGAGAACCTGCGTTCAAGGCTGAAAATGCGGCTTAATTAGTATGCAGAACAGATCTTTTTTTATCGTAGTAGCTCTTGTTCACTCCGTCAAAACTATATTGCGAGAATGCAACGCTTCGACAATTTTGGACCTGGCAGTATAGCGGTACAATAGACCATTTTACAGTTGTGGCTAAGTTACCAGGCCTAGCAATGGAAGCGAGGCTGCCGGTGACCCTGTTTTGATACAAACCTTCATACTTTGGTAATGTTAATATGGACTAATTAGCGTTACAACAACACAATTTACATGATAAAAGCAGTGAGGTCTGTATCAATGCAAGGTCACCGGCAGCCTCGCAGCCATTCATAGGCTTGGTCGCTGAGCAAACAACTGTAAAATGGCCTATTGTCACGGTAATCTAGTTTAATGACATAGGTCCCAAGAGTATTTCCCATAGCTTAGTGGTGGAGCATCCGAATTAGTAATCCTAGTAATCGGAAGGTCGAGTCAGCATCGAAAAAAGGGCACGAGTAAGAAGTCAGCCTTACACGGTGGGGTACTTCTTGTCTGCTCTTGTATTTGATCGCCATGGCATTCCAAGGGAAGGCCATCACAGCTCGGTAAAAACAATTCGATTTCCTCTATTAGCTGAATGCGGCGTCTATTGGCTTTGCCACAAGTTGCTGACCAAGCACTCCAAGGATAGTAACCGCATTCCACTGTGTAGCACTCTTCACCTGCGGGAGAAAAAAACCTTAAAAAATTAAGCTCGTACTTTTTAAGTTTCAATTACTCACTCACTCGCTCCTGCACTCACTATCTCGCTCTCTTGCTCGCTCCCTCCCTCACTCACACCTTTCCCCACTCTCCCACTCACTCACTCACTCACTCACTCACTCACTCACTGACTTACTCGTTCGTTCGTTCGTTCGTTCGTTCGTTCGTTCGTTCACTCATTCATCAAAAGTTTAGACAATATTCTGGATCAAAAAAAGATATAGTGATATCATGAACAGTCTGCTGCAACACAAGCGACAAGAAATCTATCAACAACTCCTCAAAAGCAGCTTTTAAAGTTGTTGCGTTTACTTACACTCTGGAAGTTTGTTATACTCCGTTTCTGGTTGCTGATTGCATTTCTTGGGAAATCCATCACAGCTTTCAGCTTCGATGGTTGTCTGATTCTGCAGAATGTGACGTGTTCTGTTGACCATACCACATTCACCTGACCAGTTTCCCCAGGCCCCCCATAAGCACAACACTGATTGACATGTGCACATTAACGTACGATTCTCCATGACTGGCTCAGTTGGGCAAGACTGCGGCAAACCATCACAACTGTTTCTGAGCACAACAACCTGTACGCGTAAAGGGAAAAAAGTAAATTTCCTTCGTAGTTTACTACCTGTCACAAGACAATCTTCTATAACATACGCTATTTAGTAAGTGCAGAAAATATTACATCGCCCACCCCTGTTTCATCGATCTCAGTCCAAACTTGAACATAATTTCTATTTCATGCCAAATGCCTTTAATCAGTTAATAAATTGTGTTGCTGCAACGTTATACTAGTTTACATTAACATAAACATGTTGGCAATTTTCGGGGAACTTGCCGTCTCGGATTGGATTAAAAGTAACGTCTTTTGAGAAGAGGATTTTCTTCTAGATGACGTGGAAGACATACAGGGGTATTGCAATTTACTTTTGAGACTTCATTGACTATAAGCAGGGCCAAACCATGTAGAGATCACTTCTAAAGTGCGGTAAAAGACCAGTCAGTATACAGTTGACCATTGATCTGGTTTTTCAATGACACCAAGGCTGTCATTGACCACGGTTCTGCACTTTTATTGCGTGAATTGTAAATACTTTTAAGAAAACAAATGTTAACTAGTTTACATTTGTCCAAGAAAAGCAACACGATTTGTATAAAAGAAAGTCACTGGCTGCCTGGAATCCATTCAAAGCACAGATTACTCCGCCTAAGTTGTAAAATGGTAGATTCTTACTTTTTGAGTGGTTACGTTCTTTTGACGCGTCGCCGGCCCACAAGTGGCTGACCAATCACTCCATTGACTCCACGTGCAATTGACAGTGGGACAGCTACATTTTACCTCGCGATTTTGAGATTGGGGTGGTTGTGAGCAACTCTGAGGAAGTCCCGTGCAATTTGGCTTTAGCACCTCAACCACAGTTTCTTGTGAGAATCAAAGAGTGAGAAGGAGAAGCAGTTCGTTAGGAATACATCCATGCACGGTTCTTTGAGTGGTATGGGCCTTAATCACATGACGGCCTTGTTGAGTCCCAGGGCATTGAAAACTATTCTTTTGTCCCACCGAAACTCGTTCTTAAACTCTTAAACTCGTTCCTCAACTCGAGGCTAGGGGTACGAAATCTATTGTCTATGGCCAATATGGCTGACACGCGAATGTGGCCCACAACTGCATATTCTTTACCATTTACAAAGGAAAACAAATTAATCCTTGGCTTTTTCGAATGTTATGAAAAAGCATTCCAGTGGCAATAGCTAGGAATGGCATATACCACTTTCAAAGGGCTCACTGATCAGGAAGGGAAAATGTGACTTTGTCCAAAGGTCTGAAATCTAAGGTAGTCAAAAATTTTCAACCTAAATATCATATTTCGGTTAAAAAATTATGACTACCTTAAATTTCATACTTCCTTAGCAATTTAAGAAATTTTCAGAAAGCGTCCCTAACAGCATTTGAAAGCAATAGTTTATGCAAAAGTTGGGGTCAAACAAAGTGTCTTACGAGGAATTCGAAAATGGAGAACTGCTCTATTACACTTCGAGTTTGTATCTCTCAAAAATCATCATGAATTTCTGATTATTGAAAGTCTTAAGTTTACAACTCATATTTGTGTCGTAACAACTAATAAGAGAAAGGAACGAACGAAATCACCCCCTCCCCCCCCCCCCCTCTAAAATAAAAAGAAAACTTCCCACACTGCAAAAATTCGACCGATGTGAGCCCAAATTCAATTCGTAGGTCAATTAAAAATTATCAATTACCGTTTATAGTTCTAATTCTTGTTCCCAGTCCACAAGTCGTTGACCAGGATGACCAACTCTTCCACTCACAGTTCACTGTTTTACATTTGCAGTCTGTAGTCCGTTGTTGTGTTTGTGCAGGCTGAGGGCACGATTGAGGTAAGCCATCACATCTCAATTTCTGAACAGATGTCTGTACAAACAAGAAAGGAGAAAACAAAGTTTTCAAATTCCAACAAACTCGATAAAGTTACTCGATTCTGATTAGATCAGAGTAACGCACTCTTGTCCCAAGTTGTATTCTGTCAGTCATAAGTTACTATGGCAACCACGTGCGTACTAGTGAGAGTGGGGAAATCATAACAATACGAGGGCGAGGTCGACCAAAATGTCAGTTTAAAAGAAACTTTGCAATTCTCGTACGTTTTTCGCGATTAGTCCATTTTGTTCGCGTCGCACAATGTGGGCGAAGAATTCTAAAAATAATATAATTGATACGTGTGGTTTAAAAGAAAAAATATAGAATGAACCATTCAGATTTGCACTCTCGCGCCGCCCAGGAAATTTGAATGTAAAAGCTTAACTTTTAACTGAAGCAAACCCTTCTTTTAACAATTTTAAAAAAATGCGATTGCAATCATCATTTCCTTTGTATTAAAGTTAATTTTTAGAGAGAGTGGATATTTCTTGTAGGATCGAGGACCATTTGGTACTATTCAGATAACAGAAGGTGGTGTAAACAGGAATTGAATAACCTTATATTGTGCAAAGGAAAAAAGATAGGGCGACAGATATTTTTCCTCAAAGCGTGGTATGATCAGGAAATTTAGACAGTCACCCTTTTCTCAAGTCTTATTTCCACTAGCTTTCCCTTCAGAAAGTTGCACTGTAAGTTTAATAGGTTTCATTGAACGTTGAAGAGTTTCATCACCGCGAAAGATTATTTGGGTGGAAACTCTGAGGTGGTGAAATAAAGCGAAAGACGAATTGCCATAGATCCTTTCACAAGTCTCATATATGCAGTTTTTGGAAGCAAATGTTTTTCCAAATGGTAAAGAAGTTGTATGTGCTTAAAGCTCACTTGCTACATATTCCCTTGCCAGCGGATAAGCGCTATCAAAAGTAATTAAGTCATTTACTAGACTATGCTTTATCTACTGCATAGTACTACTCGCCCTTTGAATAGCAGTGCAGATTTATCGGTAAACACACAGTTTCAGTCAAACCTGTATCGTTTTGATTGTTCTTGTTCTGTTAGCCAGGCCACAGCTAGCTGACCATTCAGTCCAGTTGTTCCAGCGGCATTCAACCGTAGGGCATGTGCAGTTTACTTCACGTGACTCACTTAGCGAGTTCTCTGTACAATTCTGTAGTAAACCCGCGCAGCTAGGCTTGTCTACGGAGATAACAATTTCTATCCAAAGAAAAACAGATTTGTGTAAACAGAAAGGTGTTAACAAACATGCGCGTTTCCTGGTTTGTAACTTAAGTTCAGTTCCGTTTGTGTCCAACTAACAGAACGTCAATCAAGAGTCTTGAGGCACTGTGGCCAAGGGAGAAAAAGTGGGGGAGGGGGGAGGGGGGAGGGGGGCGCAAGATTTGCATGAAAAATTCTTCCAGTTCACTAACCCTCTGAGAACCCAATGCATTAGCCTTCATTCGTCCCGAATGTAACTCCACATCGTGTTGCTTATATTCAGTTGGTTGTCTCCCCAGTTGGGTCATGCATGGCCAGTGATCGCTATCATGCTTATTTAGAATGTTACTGAGTAACCACGTCCCTGAGAATTCCACTCACTGAATATCACCTCGTATAAAAGACCGACTCTTTACTTTACAACTGCGTTTTACAATAGAAATTTTGCTTTATCGCTAAAAAGATTACTTTCGCCTGTGAAGCAGTCGTTTCCATAACTTTTAACAGAGCGAGAAAGGGAAAGCGTGAAAGCTTGGAACCAAAAGGAACAAAAATATCGTAATGGCGGGGGTTAACGTCCCAAAAAATACCTGTAAGCTATTATATGACAACCGATATTGGATAAAAGGAATATAATCCTTTAGAATTCAATAGGTCATTTTCGAAATATCAAATATTCAGCTTGATATTGAGGCAGTGAGGACAAAAACAATAGGCCACTTCGAAAAATACCATAATACTCTTTGTTTGTCACCCCAGATTTTGCATAAGCACTGTTTCCAGTTTCTCTTGGGACTTACAATGGTCCCAAGAGAGATCTAAAACAATGCGTATGCAAAATTTGGGGGGGGGGGGGGGGAACAAACAAAGAGTATTATGGTATTTTTCGAAATGGCCTATAGAAACACGTCGGAATGAATGTGAAAAATATTTGCATAGCATCCACTTTCCTTTGTCTTTGTCCTCTAGACCTTTCTTTCAAGCTGAATTTTAATGTATCTATTCAAACGCAAAGTATTAACTGTTTAAAGGGTTTAGGCCTGAATAAGATACATCAATACCCAAGACAAGTATTATAGTGTTCCCACAGAAAATGTGGCAATTATTTACTTATTTATTTATTTATTTATTTATTTATGCATTTACTTATTTATTTATGTATTTATTTATCTATTTATTTAATCCAAAACGCGACTGAAAGAAATAGATGTAAAATACCTCTTTCCTGTCCAGATTTCAAGAGAGTGCGATTCGTCAGAATTCCTTAAGCCGGAGGTGTCGATCTCTCTCATTAGCCCTTATCGGAGTTGTCACATAAACGAGGCTGAGGGGTCATTTTGTATCGAATTGGCCCTTAAACCTCTTTTGCATATATTTTTAAACAAAAGAAAATGTACCTGCAGGCTCAACTCCTATAGGGTCTTTTGGCCTTGAAGTCTGTTTACGAGGCAGTGGCTCAACACGCCGCAGCATATCCTCGGTTTCCGTAGCATAAATCGACTAGGACTATTTCTACTCCCCCCTGGATGGGATGCTAGTCCATCGCAGGGCTACCCCCATCAATAAATTTGCCACTACCAATTTATACACCTGGGTGGAGAGAGGCACCGTGAGAGTAAAGTATCTTGCCCAAGAACACAACACAATATCCCCGGCTAGGACCAAAACCCGGACCACTCGATCCGGAGTCTAGCGCACTAACCATGAGGCCACCGCGCCTCCCCGCCTTTTGGCCTTGGTACGTAAGTTAACTGTATTGTCTAAATACTAAATTAGGGCTAATCAGATTGGGCATGATGACCACAACGTATCTGATTGGCTCGTGCTTAATGCAAAATCATGAATCGTGCAAGGAGCATAATAACGCAAGTTGTTATTGTTTTGTTTTTTTCCCCGCAAATTTAGCAGTAACTTTCTTGAAATAATACATAAAACTGATGTGACGCACTTCATAGCACTTGTGGATTCGTCAACTACAACTATTGCAAGGATTTAATTTTCGGTCGCGTCCCGAAGAGCGAGTTCGGAAGAGCTCTTCTTACTGCTTTTTTCGAGTTCAGCGAGCGGTGTAATGTTCTACATAAATGGTTTTCAATTGACGGACAATTGGCCAATCTGACAACACTAGGATGACTTCCGTGTTTAGACGAAAAGCGTTAGATAAATTGTTTCCAGTTTCCTCTCCGTGCCCTTCCATTCACATCCCCTCCCTTCCCCTACCCGTCGTAATCTCTCGTTCAGCGAAAAAAAAATGGAAACGACTCTTCTACGCAACCTAAGCTTATCTCTTTCAAATCGTTTTGTCACATGAGTAGTGCTCATATAACGGAAAGACATTTCTTTAAGGCCGGGCTTCAACCGACAGGCATTGCGTGCCGCGGAAAAATTTTCGTATATAAAAACTCCGCCAAAGCTGAAATCCATCCAATAGGTCACGTCAGCCTCTTCTTCAAAGCGAGTCTAAGTGCGAAGTTTTTGTGATGGTAATTAGTTCTAGTTTACATATGAATGAAAACTAATTTTCATAAGAAAAACTTCGCACTTAGACTCGCTTTGAAGAGGAGGCAGACATGAACTTGGAAATGGCCTATTAGATCGCTACGATAAGCAATGCGAATTTCCATAGAAAAACAAACGTTCGAAAAGCCTGTCCATTAAAGGTGGGCCTTTATGCTGCCATAAGTGAAATACACCTTATTCCAAAATGGCCGACGTTTTAGTATTCTTCTTTTGTTTGATTGCAAATTGGCCCTTTTGGCGTTGTTCAAGGTAAGATAATCTTTTGAATTTTACGTTTGAAAGCAAGGCCAAAAGGCCTTATTTGCAAGGAAACTTGAAAAAGTAGTAATTTTTCAATTTTTAATTTTGGAAAAAGGTGTATAGACTTAAGAAGTAGACCATACCGTTGATATCACGCATGCGCATTCCCACTCCACACGACGTGGACCATGACGACCAATCTTGCCAGGTGCAGTTAACAGTTTGACACGCGCAGTTAGTCGTTCTGTTTTGAGTTTCAGGCGATGGAGGACATGATTGTGGCAGTCCATCGCAGCTCTCTTTTTGGACAGTTACCTGAGTTGACCTGTGCCAAATATGTTTTCATGTAATTTCCACGCTGATGAATACTAATGTCGAGAAATGAAATGCACGTAATAGGCCATTTATGTCTGCCTACTCTTCAAGGCGAGTCTACGTGCTACATGCTTGTTACAAAAATTAGTTTTCATTCATATGTAAAGTACAACTCATTATCATCACAAAAACTTCGCACTTGGACTCGCTTTGAAGAGAAGAAAGACATGAAATGGCCTGTTGAATGCAAGCCCAATTTTGATTCAAAAATTAGTGTAATTTAAATTTCTGGTCCCGGTTGTTCAAAAGCCGATTAACGCTAATCCGCAGTCATATTAAAAATTAACCAGGGAGTTTATTTCTCTACTCCTAAATGCTGTTCAACGCTGATATTCTGCAAAAGTTTACATTAGAAGAAGTCAATCTTGAAAAACGAAAATAAGCAAAAGAAACTTTCACCAAAAAGTTGAAAACATGAAACAAAAGTTCACACTAATCCTGGATTACGGTAATCGGCTTTCGAACAACCGGGAACTGGAGATTTCACTCTCGAACCCCCTTCTTATCAAGTTTTCCTTTGTAAGCCTTCTAACTTTTATCCTCACCGTACGTACACGCTTTCGCACACATAATTTTAAGTGCAATTACTTCAAATATCAACACCACCAAAAAATGAGGTCATCTGACTAAAGATAAACTTAGCGTTACAGCAATTCTGATAATAGTATAAAAAGAGATGATTAGTCTTAACCCGTAATTTTATAAATTAGTGAAGAGTAGATTTCTTTCGATTGGGACTATAATTATAGTAAACATCATCATCATCATCGTAGGATGTTTCGTGTAGGTTACATAAACAGTGTGTTGCTATAATTCGGAAATTCGTACGTGAAGAATGTAGGGTAAAACGGAAGCGTGAGAGCGGTGTTTGACATGAAAGACTTTTGTTGTGTTTAATCCGGCTCTTGTAGTTGAATCTGATCCTGGTATTCTACAATCATCGTCATCATAATCATTATTATCATCATCATCGTCATCGTCGTCGTCATCATCATTATCATCATCATCGTCATCGTCATTATCAACAACATCAACAACAACAATGTCATCATCATCAACTTTACTTATAGAGGAAGACGACAGCCAGTTAAAAAATGAAAAAAAGTTAATGGACGATGAAAAAAATAAATGGACGATGACTTTTTTTGACTTATTTTTTTTGGATTGAAACTTCTTGCTTTAGTTACTGTTAATTATAACGTTGTGTTTAACCTTACAAAAAAGTGTGAGCGTCAGACTCCAATTATATCGTATTAGGGAGGTGAAGCAAGCGCGTTTCTGAGACGTGGGCGGCAACGAGAAGAAAATATTTTGCGTGCCAGGACAGTGGCGTCTCCCAGATTTCATACTAATAATCTCTAATGGAAAAAAGATATCACACTTGGCAATGTAAATGTGGTTGTGTGAAGACAAGCTAAAATGGAAAATAGCTCAATTCCGGTTGCCGTCCGCGTCTCAAAACCGCGCGTGCTAAAGCTCCCCATTTTGTCCATCCCTTACGGCAATTTTAATGTTTTCTCTTTAATGTCACTTGAACCCAGTTTAATGACATGGCTCACGCGAGTCTAGAATAGCTCGGTTGTAAAGCATCCAATCTTGTAGTCGGAAGATAGGTTTGACGTTTGCGAAGGAGGACTCAAATTTTCTTCGAGTACTCCCGAGTAACCATCGAGGAAGACATACATTTCTTCATTCATTTACAGGGGTTAACATTTCAGTGTCTTTTCACTGTACTTGCGGGAATGCACTCTTCATACAACTTTAGTCCTGGCAGTTGAAAGCGGGATACCTGAGTTGTCACCCTTACATACTTGAATGGTCTACAGTTCCTATGACCTTCTAGATAGCTCAGCGGTAGTGCATTCGAACTAGAAATCAAAGAGTCAAAGTTTTGGCGTCTCCAAAGGAGACCTCGGATTTTTTTTACTAGTGTTCCCGACTCATCACCTTTAAGTACACATCTATTTAAGACAGTAGTGGTTTTCTCCCATGATGATCGTATTTGTCTTGTAATAAGTCGAAAAAACCCCACTTTCGATATATAAAAATTCAGTCCTAAACAAAAGGCATCATCTCGAGGCTCTGGAGAATAAACTCTCACAAATTCATCCTTATCTTTATTCCCTAGAGCCTCAAGACGATGCCTTTTGTTTAGGAATGAATTTTAATATATCGAAATTGGTCTGTTCTTAGCAGTTCGGAGTCAAAACGGAGTACTCCGTCTCTGAAACAATAGGGAGCTTACGAAACGAGGACGGCGACGGCAACTAGGACTTCATTTTAAAATACGAGTTCGCGTCATTCATATCACTACGAAACTATTTCATGTCGTTTCGCGTTAAAAATGTGTAGTAACTGTCGAGGAATTAAACTGGTATGAGTGAGTTGGAAGCGTAGAGAGAGAACTGAAAATTCATCGTCATGTGCTAACGTCCTCCACAGAACCTTGAATTTGGTCATTTCACGTCATCATTTAGGAGATGACGGCAAAGAAATGTACTAAATTGTAAAACGCACGTGCAAAGCGTGCAGAGCCATTGTTTTTGCTTACTAAACCTATTGTTTTGTAGCGTCGTCGTTGCCGTCGGCGTCGTCGTTTCGTAAGCTCCCTAATAAACAATGTGGAAAGAGGATGGCACCTGGTAGCTAACACAAAGTTAATTATGGTGGCCCTCGCAACAACGTAAACTCAAATCAATACACATCAAATCAAATGATGGTTTTGAGGAATGGGGAAAACCAGACTACCCGGAGAAATGCCTCTCGGCAACAAACTCAACCAACATAAGACGCCGAGTCTGGGAAGCGAACCAGGGTCACACTGGCGAGTGCTCTAACCACTGCGCCCTCCCCACTCTGGTACAAATAACCAGATGAATCAGACCTGAAATTTAACTTACCGCATAGTTCGACTTCGTGAAGCTCTGCCACAAGTAGCCGACCAATCGCTCCATTGATTCCATACACACTGGACTGTCAGACAGGTACACATGGTCTTCCTAGTTTCCTTTTGGGGTGGCTGGGTGCAGGTCTGTGGCAGACCAGAACAGTCTGGCCTTTGTACTGTAACACTAGATATCTGGATCGACCTGTTCCTTTCAGCTACTCCACAAGTCGCCGACCATTCTGTCCACGGGTTCCAAGTACATTTTACAGTTTTACAAGGACCTGTCGAAAGTTAAATTACAAAGCCCTTGTGTATTACGTGTTCTACGAAGGAAAAAAAGAACTAATAGTTTCTAAACTATGAGCGAAATAACTTGTGGAGGCCCTCAAGCGTCCAATCACATGTTCTGGACTATACCCAGGTTTGCCCAGATCCAGTTTTTGTCTGTGAAACACACTAAAAGTCAGTCTTGTGATGTCGGCAAACTCAAAAGGCCGAGCTCTCGGTAACGCGACGCAGGTATTTCAGCTATAGCTGGGCTTTTTGTAGTAAGACAAGCAATATCTGACCATTTCTCTCTACTTTAGAGTGAAATGGCTTACCAGTTAGTAGTTTTTGATGCTTCAATGAAGCATAGTAAGGTACCAAAATTTCATGCTATTTTACGCAAATTGGCGTTTGAGTTACAAATTCGTTATTATAAAAGGGGAGAAAAGTATTAAACGGTTACTCCTTCACGCATCTCCTTGTAAAAAAAAGGTTAAACCAAGCATTATTGATTGTCAAGTGCCTTACAATGTTTTTTTATAAATAAAGGCCTACGGTTATTCAAATAGGGGCAGTATAGCCTAGTGATTAGGGTACTTACCTTCAGATCCGGAGATCAGGTTTCTGACCACTAGTTTAATTTGATCCTGGTATTACGTAGCCCCTGGTTCAACTTCTCAGAAGCACTTGTAATAACGTACTGGTTTGATTCGGATCAGTTGGGGTTTTTAACAATTGTTGTTGTTGTTGTTGTTGTTGTTCTGTCGTTTCGTTAGCTGTGTTTCATTGACCCTAAAAAGCCCCTATGGGGAGTGGCCAGTTCAGTATGCATTGCATTGCATTTCATTTTAGAAATAACTTCTATTTGCATTCAGGTTTTTAAAATGGATTCCACACGTGTCGTTGTCAATACTCACAATTGGAATCCTTGGTTTCCAATATTTCCTTGTTACACGTGGTTTGCCAACCAGAGCATCCTCCTTGCTGTTCTATCATGTGTTCAGTTTCGTTGGTCAGTGTTCTTTTTCTTTTCATGTTTCTGCCACATGATGTGGACCACGAAGACCAAACGCTGTAGTCACATGTCACGTATTTACACTTGAAAACTAAAAACATAAAAGAGAATGATGATGATTAACAGCCACCTCACTCTTTTCGCTAATTGGTTTTGTATCATCTCGTATCGACATACTTATACTCTTTATTTGTGGACCAGGTTACTTCGACCATATCGTTGTGAACCTATATTGTATTTTATACCACCTGTATAATTTTTGTTTGTTTGTTTGTTTGTTTTTTTTTTGTTTGCTTTTTTTTTTCTCTTTTGCTTTCGCTGGGCTGATGAGTACGAGAAAAGAGACCTCTGCCGTGGGTCGAAACTAACTGTGTTGAGCATGCGCGGCGTTTATTACGTAGTGACTGAATCATCACGTGGTATTTCATGTTATGTGGGCTCACTTAACAACAGCGGAATTGCTATAAAGGAATGCGCGGGACACAGCGTGTTCAATTCACAGTCAGCAAACACATCATGGGGCATGCGGTTTGAAGAGTGCCGTCCACGTTTGTGGACGGTGGTTGGATCAAAGTCAGGTCTCTTTTCCCGCACTCGTCAGCCAAGCGAACGCAAAAGAAAAGAGTCCTTTTCTACCAGGGAATCAACCAATGTATCCTGAGCTTGATTCTCGGTGTAGTGTAAAATTAGGGAATATAAGATGAATTTAAGATCATACTGACGTTGAGTCGGCATTTGCTACTGAATTGTAAATAGAAAATAGTGTAATACACATAACATTCTAGATTCGCCAACCGTGCGTTCGTAATTATTATTGAGATTGTATTTGATTGATAGTTGCTCTGACTGAGAGTGAAGTAGAAATAAATATGCATGCTGCAGAATACAAGTGCTTTCTTTCTTCACCTAGACTCGGCGTCATCATTTGCGAAATTAATTTCAACGGGTTCGTTTCTCGAGTACTCTGTTTTTCATCTCACCATAAACCAACATTTCTAATTTGATTTACTTAAACTTGCTTTTTTACATTCTCTCCAATTAGTTGATCGCTTATGCTCGACTAGATAAGCTTTAGGCTTTAATAAAGTGACACTCATCATTATCATTCTCATCATCTTCATCGTTATCCAACCTCGTTTCCAGGGTATCTACCCTGGGAACTAGGTTGATCGTCATCGTCGTCATCATCGTCATATACATCGTCATCATCGTTATATATTATTGAAGCACCTCTCCAATAGGCCACAATACTCTTATTTTGCCCTCCAAAATTTTGCATAAACTGAGCATTGTTTTTATTTTCTCTCGGGACCATTGTAAGTCCAAAGAGAACAAACAAAGAGTATTAGGGTATTTTTGAAAGTGGCTTATCTCATTGTCCAGTAAACTCAAACCAACACCATGGCGAGCTCCTAACCAGTTAAGGCAAGTTTACTTGCACCGTTAGCGTGAAGCCTATGTTGTGTTGCATAATTTAGCTCGGCTGAGTCAGTCAATTAAGACAAACTCCATCAAGCTGTACCTAAACTAAGACATAGGCTAGTTAATATTATTATTATTATTATTATTATTATTATTATTATTATTATTATTATTATTATTATTATTACTATACAGATTTAGGCTAATCATTGTTATTATTATCTAAGTTCATTGCTATACTCAGTCTTAATTAATCGGTTTCCATTACCTTCGTAAAACATGTGAATGACATTTAACATTCACTTTTGATTAACTGGAAACTAAGAAAACCAAATCAACATCCTCAACTGAATCTACATATCCCGCACTCGAGCAAAGTCCCCTTCGACTTATGGCATTTTTGCTAACTGAGACGTAACCTCCTACTACACCAATAGTCGTTTTGATACATCATAGCCAAGCCGGACACATTTTACTGGAGAATTTAACTTTACATTTTCTTTTTTATAGTAGATATTATAAATTGGTATAATCTAAAAATGTTGCACCGACGGTGGCCCCAACCCAGACACTAACGAGTTACTAACGTATTTCACAAAGTTTTCGTTGTTTGCCTTCAAATTTCATAAGGTCAGCTGCAATGGGACACTTTAAGAGAAACGAGCACACGAGGACAACAGAAACTACAAATCAATCAGGCGCATGTGGCTTGAAACGACGTATTTGAAGCGCGCATGCTCAGGGCGTACTCGTATAAACCCGTTATTCATTACAATTGGCACGGGCGGACCCCCTTCCCTTCCCGTAAGTTCCCAGTAGCTACACCCCTGTCTGGGAAGGTTGCCGACTAAGAAAAGTCTAAGAGTTGACTTGGGTCTTACCCTGACAAGAAAATTTCGCCACAGTTTGAAGAAAGTTATTTAATCTAGCAGCGTTGGGAACGAAAAACGCGTGAGAAGCTATAGGATCCGAAGCTATTATCTCCAATTCTTGGCGGTTAAAGTTTGGACCAACACCAATTGCGATGATGTTCACTTTCATTCTTTTGAGTTCTTTGACAGCAGCACGAAGTTTGTCAATTCCACCGGTGCTGGATCCGTCTGTAATGACCAGTGCCATCTACAAACGAAAAGAATTCGAACAGAAATAAAATGACGCCGTGATTTGCCGTAAAATGAAAAAGTTCTTACTGAATAAACAATAAGAACATACATTGGCTCAGACTCAGTTTGGGATATCTGTGGTTTTTTCATTATCATTTTATAGGAGTAGTATCAATGAAAAAACGAATACAAGGTGGTATTCTTTTAGGCGAATTGAAAACGCTAGGTTCAAAGCGATATTAGACCCAGGCTCGAATATAGCTCGAGAGTCCAGCCATTTCTTCTCGGGGAGGATACCCCGAAATCGCGTGAGAGGCGGAAATCGAGCCTATAAAAGACCTTCTTCTTTTGTTTAAAAATGGACGCTTTGACTTTGAGTCAATGTCGTGGTTTCAAAAGCAAGAGAAACAATAATATTCTTCCCAATGTTAAAACGATTGGACGTATAACGCAGGCAAAACTGACGTATCCCAGTGAGTTATATACACGAACCTTCTCCCGCTTACAGCTGACATCGGGAAAGAGTGATAGCGTGGGTCAAGATTAAAAGTGCGAGCGTTTATGGAATTATTTGTGGGGACGCAAAGGTAAACAAAGAGTGCGGATCGTGGACCATAATGTAACGACAGATTTATCCAATGCAAAGTGAGCTATTTGGATAGCTGGACCAGAAAATGTAATTTGGGATAATCCTCACTAGCATAAAGGGCTATTTTTTTCCGGCGCGTAGCGGAGGCCTGGTGGAGGTTGGCAAGCGCTCGGAGTGCCACGTGACCTCGTTATGTATTTTGCGTCCGTAAAGCGATTGCGGCATTCTACGGTCAGCCTTCGCCACGTGCTTAAGTCTAGTTTGTTTCATTACTACATCGTGCTGAAAAAGAAATGTTTTATCTAGTGCTAGATATATCGTGGCCGGTATGGACAAAAAAAGCCTACAAACTTGATAATTTGCATACAAACTGAATAGAGCACAAGCAAACTTGATAAAAATGAACGGAAAGTTAATTAATGGCATTCGAACTTAATGAGGGGCGTACAAACTTAATAACTTGCATACAAATAATTAATTAGGAACACGGATACACGGACATAAAACGACATACAAGTTTTATAATAGACAAGCTTACAAACTTAAAGGAATACTAACAAACATAATAAAAATAAAATTAAGTGATTAATGCTTTAGTAAAATTGAAACAAAGTGTATTTCTTGCAGATTTTAGGGATGTAACCATTTTAAAATAATTTAGCTTGCCTATATTTTTGAGTGAGAAACAATTTTGTTATATTTGTTTCAATTTTATTAAAGAATAAGCCATTTTATTAAATGAAAGAGGAGCTTATTGTGTTTGACAGCATTCCGCTTAGTTTGTAAGCTCTGCCTTTTACAAAATTTGAATACATGTTATTAAGTTTGCGCATGTTTCACGTCTTAAATGTACATACTATGTTCATGCCGGTCACGGGATAGATATATGTAGAAGTGTCATTGTATTTTTCTTTTTTCATATTGTAATCTTCCCTGTACGTTTGTCAAAAAATTAAAAATAACAAAGGGTAAAAAATGAAAGTACTGGGCAAACCAGAATTGACGGAATTGCTCTTAAAAGGCGATCGGAGATCAACATAAATCATCGTTAAGAATTTGAATCCAGAATTTTTAACCATACTGTGCTATAGTAAACTTACTTTGCTAACGCCCGATCTTGCTCCATTAGACAGAGTGAAGAATCGTGTCCTGGCGAGATTCAGAGCTTGATCAGTGTTAGTATTCCCACCTAGATTTGTAACAAAGAAAAAAAAGTCTTGTTTTTCTTCCGAACAATTTAAGGAACTCTCTATTTAAGAACGTTCGGGCCACTCAAGATAAACTGAGACGCCAACGAGACGATCGACAACGGGACAATCCTTTGAACATGTATTACGCAATCATATATTGCGAGTTCTCTAGACGTTAAGATAAAATGTAATAGTGCAAAAATTGCATTATGAAAAATTCCCTTTCTATCGATCAATTCGATGTCAATCGTAAAATAGTACAGATCTACGCACTCGCGAAATTAGGGAAAAACGGATTCGCTCTTTAGTCTCTTACTCCACGTTCTCTTAATTCTTGCATAAACCCAACTGGCCGAGGAAGTCTTGGAAGAGTATACGTATTTTGGAACAGAGAACACTTTTCAATGGTTTGACATATACTAATCTCAGATATTTGATTGTTGGTCTTATGTTTTCTCGTGGTTTCGATCAAAACAACAAAAGTCACAAGTTATAATTTATCTACGCTTATTTTCTGCCAAACCTCTGAAGAAATGTTGTCGATAGAAAACGTTTTCAGAGAGAGTTAGCATCCTTTGTACGTGAAACAGCAAGTGTTATAAGATACGTTTCTGATCTATTTTCTGCATTTTTTGCATTGTTTAATAAATTACTTGGTAACTGCAGCCAAAAAGCAAGATTGGAACCAAAATAATAAACTTTTTCTTGATTTTGAGCAAAACGCAGATATTTGTTTTGTCGTTTGTTGTAAATGGCCGTATTTATACTAGAGGACGTCTAAGACATCTCTAGACGTCTTAGACGACTAGTATAAATACGGGAAATAAGGTGGACGCATTAAACGTCAGGCCTCGGTTGTTCAAAAGGTGGATAACCTTATGCAATGGATAAATCACTATCCAGCGGATGAACAGTAGGAAAACCAATTGAGTTATCTATTGGATAGTGATTTATCCAGTGAATGGCGGCTATCCATCCTTCGAACAATTGGCCCCAGACGAATTAAACGTCTCAAGACGTCCAAGCCGTCTAGTTTAAAGACGAGACGCACTTAACTGGGGCGCACTTAGAAATGAAGTGCACACAGTCTCTTTGGTGATTAAATCTCAGTATTTTTTGAAAAAATTGTGAATTTGATTTCTAGCAGTCGAAGTTAAGTGCGTCCCGTATTTATATTAGTCGCACTTACGGCCAGACGTTTAATTCGTCTGGACGTCTTAGACGTCCTCTAGTATAAATACGGCCAATGCAGTGTTAAATCTCTTGAATCTCTCTAAAACATTCTTCTTCAGATCTTTCACCTGTTTGCCTCACGTTTCTCACAGCAGCCATGAAACCATACTTTTCGGAGTATTGGTTCAATTTGATATCAATGTTAGCACCACTGCTGAAAGTTATCAGACCCATCCGCACTCCATTGGGGCCAAAGTTGTTGAAGCTTTTTGCCAGAGCTGCTACAAACTCCTTTTGTCGTCTGAAGTCCGGTACCCTGATGCTTCCTGACTCGTCCATAATTACTCCGAAATCCACCTTACAGCCTAAAATTTTAAAGAGCAAGACTGTCTGTCTGACTGTTTAGCAGTTTGGATATCAGGTTGAGTATTCATTGAACAAACTAATAGGAGAGTATGAAACTGTAGGATCGCCAACCACCTATGAACTCGGAGCAGGGATAGCGCAGTGGTGAGAGCATTCGCCTCCAACCAATGTAGCCCGGATTCGATTCTCAGATCCTGTCTCATATGTGGGCTGAGTTTGTTGGTTCTCTACTCTGCTCCGAAAGGTTTTTCCCAGGGTACTCCGGTTTTCCTCTCTCCTCAAAAACCAACATGATTTAATATGTATTCATTTCATTTAATTTCATTTGTGCACGACACCACAAGATATTCAGCTTTAAACATCATCGTGTGAAAATAAAGGGTCTATTAGTATAAAGGTCTCGTGACCCTTGTTGAAATCCGTGCGCATCCAATTAGTGGCATTTGTAGACAAATCGTTGACCAGCTTCCTATTTTAGAAATTGAAATGTGTGGGGAGCTAACAGCAAAAATCAAACAGTTAATCAGTTTAACTTTACACTGCAACTTAATTAAAGCTCTTTCGTTGTAATTTTTTGTTCTTTCCAAATGCTGAGTTAAAGGCTTTTACTGAACGTTTTCTAGAATGTTAAAATACTACGTGAACTCAAAAGGAAAAATCGAAGTAAATAAAAGGAAGGAAAATGGATGAACGTTGATTTCTAAGTAGCATGTGACGTAACCATTCAGCTGAGATAAACTCATTTCTTGTTCCAACAATAGATAACGTCTAGTTTGCTTTCGGAATGCCAACAGTTAGCGTAAAGACCACGATGAGCCAAGAATAAGAAGCACTTCTGATCACGTAACTTGCTCAGAACATAAGAAAACGCACCCATGAATGAAAAGCCTCTGTTAGTTTGGTTTCGCTTCTTATCGGTTGAGAAATTGGCACAAGACATTTAAGGCAATTTCGCGGTAATCTCAATAGAGAGCTTACTTCAGTACTTTTGTCAGAAATTTGAAAATATCAGCAAAAAGACCTTTGCAGGACCAAAAATACCGACTCGAAGATGGTAAGCTCAAACTTCATTTTGCGTACCGATTCTAATAATCTTATTCGAGTTTGAATTGGTGCGAAGTAAAGAAGGAGAGAACAAAAGAGCCTTTTCTGTATGCCGTAGTCTTCGTCTTCGCTCAAACCGGTTCGAATCCTGTTTAAGCCTGAATGTTTTCAGGTTTGCTTGCTACTGCTTGAGTTGCGCGTGCATCCAATTCCGATGATCGTTCTTACTAACTTTCATTCCTGGTTTTACTCAAACAAAAATGAAGAAATGGCATTATTAGGTCAAGTTAGAATGGGGATTGTACATCATTACATTGATTAATTGCCCAAGGAAAACAGTATAAAAGTCAACTCCTATAACTTGTCCAAGAAGAAACTTCAGAATGACTTAATTATAGAGTAAGAGAAGGAAAGTAAGGAACTCACACGAAACCACCTTAGATTGGGTCTGTGGTGCGGGACATGTAGTTTGAAGGCCGTTACAGTTTGGTCGGTTGACCACGTGATGATTGACTTTGCTTGTCCGCTGTCGAGTCATTCGACCACAGGTGGCTGACCAGTCTCCCCAGGCATTCCACGAGCAGGTCACGAGCTTGCAAGGACCTGGTGAAGAGGGAGAAGCGAATGACAATATTTAATGTTGCCATCGCAATCCATCAAAGAAAGAGATTTAAAATATTCATGAATGGTCAGTTATCTTTTGAAAAAAACCAGGAGTCGGTTTGACATCCTAGACCCGGTTGAGGCCAATTAGCACTAAAACACGATAAAATGCCAACACAGGCTTGAATTTCGCCCGTCAAAAATGCTTAAGATTTACAACTCTATGCTGGATAAAAAACAAAGGCGAAGTCAATTTTCTAATAAGAGTCCCGTGGAAGCAATCCGGTGTGTACATCCTTTCGCTCAGAGTACTTGGCCAGCC
>NC_090878.1:22733296-22740796 GCF_036669935.1 Montipora foliosa
TCGAGGGCGGCGCTTATTAACTTTTTTGTCCCAGATGCGGCGCTTATTCGAGGAAATACGGTATTCTGTCTATTCTTTCCCTTTTGACAACTTGTTTGATATCTGAAACCAACATTTCAAAATCAAACATGTATTTCTTTTGTTCAGTTTTTTTTTCTTAACGCAACTTCCAGTCTCACGTTTGAACTCTGTCGCAAACACACGGCAAAGTGTGTTTAACGTGTACCAGAGACATACCTTCGACACGCCCGAACGTGCTCCGTTTGAATGCTGGTATAACTGATTCTTCGCCATTGTCAGGGCTTTAGAAGTAAATGTCCACCCTCCTATTATGGCAGGAAAAAATGTTTATTGATATTTTTTTACCAAGCAAATGAAGTAGCCCAACTCTGAACTTCAAGACACAATGAAAAAGTCATTCAGCTTCGGTGGCCATAGTCATGCAGCCAATGATCAAAGGATCAGCTGTCATCTATACAATCACCACCTTGCAGTAGCGGTGCATTATGACCACGCGCTAAAATTACCCTAAGAGATCGCCATCTGAAGAGGCCCATGCAGAGTGGATGCGGTATCTCGCCCTATCCCATATAGATCGGAACGCCCTTACTATGGAATATTGGAATAGTAGCAAACCGATTACGTTAACTTTCAACAGTGTTGCGTGGTTCTTGCTTAATCGGCGTAGTAATGTTGTTGCTGCGAGCTTTGGCGAGCAGCTTACTCTTATTGACACTTGGGACCCCTGAGCCTTAAATACCAGGATATTATAGAAATGAAAACAAACAGCGGTTACAAACATTTTCATTTTATACTTGACGTTTCGTATGTTGCAGCATACATCATCAGAAGTGACGGTTAAAAACTGTTACACAGAATTTTAAAAAACTAGAGCGAGGAACTGGTGACTAGTTAAAAAGTGTGATAACAAAATCGTAACTTCCGGTAGTCGATTCTTCCGGAAGAAATTAATAAAGAAAAAGCTTCTCACTACCAATGTTTTCATTGAGAGAGGGTTTTAAGTCACTGATTAATAGCGTTTCTTTAATTTTACATTGCATGTCGGACTTCCCAGTTGCGAGGATTTCAAAATGGTCCCATTTGATGTTATGACCGGTAGAAATTGTATGGTCTGCAACAGCAGAGGCGTGGCCGACTTGTGTAAGTGTTTTGAAAAATAACCCTAAGATTGACACAGCCATAAAACTTACTAATACAAGATTTAACACGTCGAGTAAGAGCTTCACTTTGAAAGCCCAAAAAAGGCAAGACAAGAATGATATCTTTCTTAGGAACAGTGGTGGCAGGTTCAGCAGACCTGTTTTTTTGTCTGTTCAAAACATCATTAATGTTGTAACAAAGGACGCCTCTTGGGTAACCATTTTGAAGGAGAGTGTTCTTGAGATCGAAGAGAGTCGACTGTAACAAGGAAGAACTCGAGCAGATGCGTAAGCAGCGATAGGTGAGGGTGCGGATTAAATTTATTTTATACTTTCTAGGAGTGAAAGAGTCCCACTTGGTGTAGAGGCCAGTGAAAGTTGTTTTGCGATGTACTGTTGTTGTGAAATTGTTGAGATTGCGCTTAATGCGGACATCTAAAAATGGAATCTATGTTTGTAACCGCTGTTTGTTTTCTTTTCCTGTTGAAATTGAAATGGCCAAAGGACAAAAGTATTTATGATTATAGAAATGGTTTTCAATCACGTGATGAGACGGCCATGTTGGTGCACAAACAATAGCAAATTATGGCCCACGTTTTGCATTGGAGGTTTTTCTCTCTTGTTCTGTGCGCCAACATGGCTGCTGTGACGTCAGGTGAAAACCATCTATAGGTCGATTTTAGGATTTCACTAGTTCACTAGACGAGCTCACAGTACACATGGTATTGCCCAGCGGTTTTCAGCGTCAATTATGCATTCCTTACTGTTCTATTAGACCATGTAACAGACCTTTTCTTGTTATTGGTAAATTTGACGATTGGTAAGTTGTTGAATCCTATAAACATGTACCTTCTACAATATAGGGATAATTTATAGCTTTTACTAAATTAAACTACATCCCATCGTTATTGTACCAGTAACTGGTTCTATTCTCGTAACACTTCACTTTCCTTCAGAAATTGCCAGTTTGATTATTTCTTATGTTATTCATAACGTTAGTAAATAAATAAGAGGTGATACGTGAAACACGTGAGCATCTAACGATTTCTCTCTCCTAAATTTGTATACTTTTCTAACCAATTTTGCGTCTTGGGTGACTTTGAATAAACATGAAATTATTACTATAACGCGAAATTACTTTATTTGATGCCGTTCACACATTCGTCAACATCCTTGCTTGATTAGGACTTAAAATTCTATTCCACGGCGACGTCGACGAAACCGTGACTTAAAAACATAACTTTGCACTACCGTAGGTCTTTCACGATTATTCAATCTCGTTCTCTTTGTACAATATAGGCGAAGTACGCTAAAAGTAAATTGGCAGGAGCGGTTTCCGGCAGAGTGAAAATAGAGAATGAAAGGACCAAAACTGTATGCTCACGCGCATGTTACGTGTTCCACATATAAAACCTCAAATTTGGTGATGTCCCGTCGTTATGTAGAGTACGCAAAAACATGTGCTAAAATTAATATCCAGGGGCGGATCTAAGCGGAGGGTGCAGGGGGAACGCATCTCCAGCCCCTTCCCCCATACCCCCATCCTGAGATGACCTGCAGCTTTCTAAAACAACTGGTATTCCGCCAAAAAAAAACCTCAACAGTCAGTTACCCCATTCCTTAGTGGTGCACCCCCTCCTAAGAATAATCCTGGATCCTCCCCTCCAATGCATGTCCCACCAGCATCACTGTTTATTTGTCCTCTTTTGACCAATGACATTGTTGTTTTGAGGAGTTATGACATGTACTCCCTGATGTGTTTCCAACCAATGTCATCAACCGTTTGTTCATGCATCAAAACTTTAAAGGAGACCCTAAAAGTCTTGATTAATTATTGATTGATTGATTGATTGATTGATTGATTGATTGATTGACTCATTCATTCTTTGAGAATATAATCCGCTTTTTGAACAGTCGCAACGAACATGTAAGTTTTCAGGTCGGTCAGTGCCGAAGCTTAAACAAAAACACTCTTACCGTGATAAGTGATACGCTTAACTGCGTCAATAAACTCCATCTTGTTAGAATATTGATTAAGCTTGATTTCAAGCTGTGCATTTGTGCTGTATGTGATTACACCCATCTGTATTCCATTCGGGCCAAAGTTGGAGAAACCATCAGCAAGAGAAGTGACGAAGCCTTTCTCTCGGTCGAAATCCTCCTTTCCTATGCTACCAGATTCGTCCATTAAGATTCCCAGTTCACCTTTACAACCTACAAAATATTTTTGTTTCTTTAACGAGATGTTTCCTATAAAAGTAACCTTCAACAAAACCTGCCCCGAAAATCGGTGTTAATGGTATATGGAGAACGTTTTTTCCTTTTTCCAGGATTGCACAATTGCAAATTGGGGAAGTAAGTAACACATTCTTTATAAGAACCATGTTCCATCTTAGTTAACAACTTCACAGGAAAACTCCTCATTTCTTGCACGAAGCTGTATGGGTAAATTTTTGCACTTCTATATACAGTACTGTTTTAATGTCATCTTGAAAAATGACTGCTCCTTCTTAACGAGGGTTTAACTTTCATGTTCCCCAAATCTACGCAGCTATAACTATAGTAAGACGGAAGACTTATACAGAGAAGGTCAATTGAACTTCGTCGATTGTATGCTCTCTTTTGTCATTGCATATCAGTTAATGATTTTCAGGAGATGTGAGCCATCGTTTAGTTCATCTAAATGAAAGCATGCGAACTTTGAATATGACCGATAATTATCTCTTTTCCTGCCAGCTTCAGTAGCCAATTACTGCTGGTTGAGGTAAATCCTCAAAACGATTGTATAGCCTGTGCTCATCAGAGCCGGCATTATTTTCTACCCCGGCATACTGTGGGCGTGTGTCTCTTTCATTGCGTTTTGTTGATTTCCGGCATTACTCTGAATAATTACCATAGATGTTCTCATTATATGGTGAGCCTTGCTATTGCCCCTTTGTTACCGATCTTGTTCAATTTGCCACGCTAGTGTGCTTAGTTCCTGAAGGTTTTTATGACCGTTCATTGCCCGCAAACCGACATGAGAACTTTCAATTGTCTTTGCGCTGATCCGTCTATTAACAGAACACTTTACCTAGAATGTCGGGCTGTTAGGTTGTGTTCTTAACAATAGACCTTATTCACGATAGACGCCATGTTGGTGCAATCGACGTGCAAATTAGCCATTTGTTATGCTAGGGGGCAAACATTGGAAATAAGGCAAATAGCGGAAAATCGGCTCGTCGAAATATTGAAATAGCATTGACAAAAGTATATTTTAGAATTTAGAATTAAGTACCTTTTATAATAATCTTATATCTTTTGATTGCCTTTGACATTTCGACTTTCCATCTCGATATCTGCTCATTTTTCACTAAAAAAAACATCGAAGTAACTTGTGTAATCATTCTATTTTACTACTTAGGTGATAAACATTCAATGAACGTGAAACAAAACATCTGTGTGGCTAAAATGTTCGTTTTAACCTCTCGAACTTGTGTTGTTTGCCCCCTCAGAAGTGTGTAGCTAATTTGCGTGATAATATCAAAGCCAACATGGTGGCCATCGTGAATAAGGTCTATTGCTTTCACCAGTCAATTTATTTAATGGAGTGATTAGCATCAACTAAAGCCACGGTTAAATATTGCAGTCGCCAGTAATCGTTGGCGAAGATTCGTTGAGCCATGGTTTGGAAAGTGCAGACCAAAATTTGTTGCCAAGTCACCCAACACGAGATGCTGACATGTTGACCAACGATATTGGGGCGTTTATCAGGAACACAACAACTTAAGGTTAACAACTCAGTCTGTAAATCATACAGGATATGTAGAGAGATTGTACTTCCGGTTTGGGACAAGAGGTCTGTAAACCATTGCAGTTGAGTCGGTGGAGAATGGTTTGCTTGGCATTACTGGTACGTCGGCGAGTCATTCGGCCACATGTTGCAGACCAACCACTCCATGTACTCCAGGCGGAACAGGTCACACGAATACAAGGACCTTTTGAAAAAAAAAAAAAAAAGAACATATTGTAAAAATACTGCACTAAACCGGACTTGAATAAGAAGGTATAAACTGGTTAACGTTTTTAAAGGGGCTAGGTCACGCAATTTTAGGCAATTTCAGCACTGATTGAATGGTCATAGAATTAACTAAAATATCAAAATAACTGATCAAAACTATAGAAGAACTCTAACAAAACACAGGGAAGCCAAGAAGGGACATGGATGGACAAAACTGGAGAGGATTGAAGTGGATTAAATTTGGGTAAATTTGAAAAACGTGGGCCCACCTTTTTTCAAATTTATATTAGTCTATATCAAAATGTCATTTACACAGTTGGAAAATCATTGTCAGTTGTTATGTGGCCGTGATTTTGCAAATGAAAGACTCTTACTCTGCCAATTTGACGTTTAGAGCTCATAATTAAGGAAATTAAACAAAATTACCTAAAATAGAGTGACCTAGCCCCTTTAAGTCCCACTCAGCTCACTTCCTGGAGTTGTTCATGACCCATGCCAGTATTCGACTTTCAGCTGCCATGTAAATAACCAACTGGTCTGTCTCAAAACTCTTGCCATTGTAAAAATTGTTCGGCTTTTTTTTTTTTTCTAATTTCATTTGTTTTTGTTGGTCACGGAAAGTCCCTAGAGTCCACCGGAGCAGGAAAAAGATACTAAATTGTACTATGTTTTACCAATCCTAACACAAGAACTTATAGTTAAACGGCAAAGCTTCCACGCGTTTCCCATGTCTCATTGGAAGAGCATATGAACTAACCATTGGAAAGTGATAATTTCGAGACTTCTTCGAAAGACTCGGGCTTTTTCCGAGTATCCCCGAGTTATCATCGATAAACACACGTCTTCAGTTAACCCATTTTTTGTCAGCCTGCAGAACTAAGCAAACATATTTTTGGCACTCGCTTTACTTTAGGTAATAATTTCACAGTGGAGAGAGACGGAAAGCCCGGCATATGTTTGTGTTTACAGGCTAAATATTGTGATGCATTAATTGAAAGTTCCCACGGACAGAAAAGTATAAGAGGCGTCTGGAATAATGCCTGGAGCTTACAATTCATATATTTAGTTTCTGCTTTTATCTTGTCACACGTGACTTTGAGTCCAGAACATCCTCCTTGCTGCTTGATGTACTTTACATTGACCTTGGCCAGGGTTTGTGTTCTTTTCATGCCAATACCACAGCTACGAGACCATTTACTCCACTGGCTATAGTCACAAGTCACGTAACGGCAATTGTATGCTGCAAGATAAAAACAAACATGTTCTCCAGGTTTTTGGATTAACTGCGGCAACATTTTGTAACTCCATGGACCAATAGAGCATGTCTTCTTTCTGTGTTTGGTACGTCAGCGGAGTGCAATTCATACAAGGCCGGAAAGGTTTCTTTATCATCTGTTTCGTCATTACCATGATATACAATACAAGTGCGGACCCCCGATGGATTGTGAATTGTGATTGTGATCCTATTCTCCTAACGGGATGGTACAAAGATCAAAGCTATTTCGTGGTTTCTTCGCCTTCATTCCGTGATTACAATCACGAACACTATAGAGATGAAAGTTGCCGAATTACGGCAAGCCCTTACGAACAGTGCATGCATGGCAGACAACGATAGTTGCAATTCTCCATCCCGCCTTGGCCCCCAACAATCATACTCTATCAAGGACCAACCTAACTGACCATTGACAATAAAAAAAATCGAATTTCCATGGTTGTCCTTGCTTGACCACCTACTTGATGGTCAATGAAGGTTTGTTCTTGACATGCATGGTGGAGTGTGGCATTAGACGCTCGCAGAAAGACTTTTGTTACGGTTTAACTATGTTAACAATATTAATTTAAGCAATATACTTTTTTTGCAGATAAGGCGGCCATTTTGATTTTTATTGTTTCGAAAGACATTATGGGATTCTTAGGGGGCAAATTAATATGTATTTGTCCCCTGGGAATCCCATAATAACTATTTAAAACAACAGAAATCAAAATGGCCGCCGTATCTGCAAAAAGGTCAATAGACTATTTTCTCATTCCCAAAATGCAATACGTTTAGGGGGTTCTTTACACTAAAATCATAAGTACATGTTATTTACTCTTCGGACTGTATAATGCTTCATTGAACTACTGGATATCCATTGTGTTAACGCAAATAACCCCCCAAAATGAACTGTATTACGGGAATGCGAAAATGGCGAATTGTCGCTTTATAGACACCTGAAATTCCATTGGTCGTTCCATTGGAAATATTGTCGACTATTATCAAACCATTTGGTCATGAGACGAATAGCTCATGCCGGATAGTTCAATACATAAGATATTGTAAAGCTATCGTCGGCTATCATG
>NC_090878.1:22745796-22765796 GCF_036669935.1 Montipora foliosa
AAACAAAGGAATGGCGGCCATGATGGTGTACCAAACTAATCCTCAGGGAATTGAACTCTATTTTTATGCAAAGACTTTCTTTTGTTTCAGTAATGCAATATGGCTTTTGGTCACGTGAATAAAAGCGCTCCATTTGCAAAACTTAAGCTAAGTGTTACAGGTCCGCCTGTAGGGTGAATGTGGCTACTTTTTTTTTTTTTTGACGTTAATTGTCTTATGCCCCGTTCACACCAAACCTTAAGCATGTTTTAAAGATGTCATCATCATTATTATCATTATTATTATTATCATTATGATTATTATTATTATTATTATAATTATTATTGTTATTATTATTATTATTATTATTATCATGTTTAATGCCAGATAATGGGGTCCAGTTTAGGAGTAAAAGTTTAACAGCACCTGCTGTCGCTTTTAACAAACGTGAAGTAACCATTTTTTAATCACTTTCTCGTTGACGTGGCGTCAAAAATCTTAAACGTTTTATTAACCTTTTCTTGACTGTTTCGGTTTAAAAATATGACCTTTTATCGCAGGAGTAAAAACCTTCAATTCAGTGTAGTGTTAATATCGACCATTCTATTGACTTTTTTTCTCTTTTACCTTGGCTACGTTCCCTCGGGCACCTTTGGCAGCGACGAAAAGCTGATTATACGCCAACTGGAGAGCTTTCCCAGTGAATGTCCATCCACCTACAAGCCAAACATTTTCAGTCAATTATATCATTGTGAATGTAAAGACAAGAGAGGGAAAACAGATCAGATTGCCAAGTCAATAGAAAGAAGAACAAAGAAACAAAGTACATTATTTATTATTATGTAAAGATTATAGCTATATTTCAAATTCAAACAATACAGCCTAATTGAGGGACCACCAAGAATTTTGTTGGCCCCTTTCACAACTTCGTTTTTATCATGAATTTTGCTCGATGTCACTCTGGACAAGTCCTGATAACACTTTGCCGATTATTGTCTCACTGTCCATTAAAATTGTCTACTGCATCTCCGCAAAACCTGTTTGCACAAATCGTTTGTTTCAAAAATATTTTCCAGTTCCTTTATCGTCTTTTTATACCTCCACCGAGTGCACTTATCACAAGAGGCACAACTCTGACTTTGAAATCAGGTCTTCGCTCACTAGGTTCAAATGCAAGCTGTCTGTAATTTGTTTTTTTCTCAATTCTCTTCTTTTCGATGTTTTAACAATTGCTACTTACTGTTGCGATTTAGTTTTTTATTGCATTGCCTCGCTGGTATTTTCCGCCCCAGTTTTGCTTGCGTTGGCGTTTTACCGGTAATTGTATCAAAGTTAAACAGTACTCAGTTATTACTATTATTATTATTATTATTATTATTATTATTATTATTAGTAGTAGTAGTAGTAGTAGTGACTAGTAAAGCGCAACTGCACGAAAAAATGGATTTTCACCGAATTTGCACAGGGCAAATATATTGCAAACATATGTTTACTCTAAAGCAAACCTGTAGCAAACGTGGTAAATGCCACATTTGCACCATATTTTCACACCTGTGTGAATATAGTAGCAAATGTGGCATTTACCATGTTTGCTACAGGTTTGCTCTAGAGTAAATATATGTTTGCATTATATTTGCTCTGTGCAAATTTGGTGTAAATCCGTTTTTTCGTGCAGTGATATATATACATATTTAAGTGCGCTATTTACAAACTCGTTATAATGAAACAACACCAACAATAATAGTGCTAGAAAAACAAATAAGATAAAAAATCTAAATATAAATACATATATGTACAAACATTGATACGACTATCACCCGGTTAAAACTCTAGTGAATGAATGGGTCTTAAGTTTCTTCTTAAATGACTCGATGGACTGATTAACATTCTTAATTACTAATGGTAACGAATTCCATAGGGCGGGTGCCGCTGAAGAAAATGCTCGATCCCCTAAGGTTCTCTTAGATTTAAATGTGTAACTAGATGGGGGCAAAACAGAGATAAGCTCACTAAGGTGCAGAGGTGCTAGCCCCTTAAGAACTATAAAAGTTATCAAAAGTGACTTAAATTCAATACGAGAGTGGACTATATCCTAAAAGAAACATATTCGACGAATACATGGAGGTAATTCGTATGAAAAGATTCTATCTCTGGCCTAACCGTCCATTTTCATCATGTCCAAGTTTGCAAGGCATGCTTAAATAATTGCGATAAACATTGTAAAGGGGATTGTTGCGTTTAAGCTTCAACATCGTATTTGTGGGACATAACAAAACGATGACTTTATTCGGTAACGCGGCTTGACGGCAATTCACGGATGCACAAACTCCGTCTTCAAAGAACCGTCTAACAATGAAAGACAATTCAATACAGAATATAAACTCAGAACCGATCAATCAGCAAGAATGTCTCACACATGGTGTTATGATCAGGTGACCATTCGGCACCAAGGGGGGGTAGGGGTGCGCTAACAACTACCCCTAACAGTATTTACATCGATAAAAGGGAGTTTAAGCAGGGACAAAGGCGACGTCGATGAAAACGTCACTCCAAGATATAACTTAGCACTACCGGAGGTATTTCGTGATTATTCCATCTTGTTCACCTTGTACATCACGGACGAACTGTCTTGTAATTGGATGGGTACGCACGAGTTTCAAGTAAAAAATTGAAAATGAGTGGTTCATCGTTCACTATTCTCACGTTGCCGTCAAAACCTAAAATTTGCTGATTTCACGTTGTTGTTTCGTGGGCTACGGCCAAAAATGCACGGAAATTCGTGCTGCACGTGCAGCACAATTATATGTTTCCTTTTTTTAACCAATAATATTCTTGCTCTGTGGCGTTGTAGTTGCCGTAGCCGTCGTCTTTGCTTAAACTCCCTTAAGTTGACATTAGCATTCTCTTAGGTTTTCACTATCGACGCAAGCATAAGCACAAGAAGCATACGCAAATTCGGTAGCTTGTACTTTATTAGAGCCTTTTGTTCGAACAGTAGACAGTAATTAACAAGTAAATGCGCCTGCGTGTGTTGCTTGTGCTCATGCTTGCGTCGCTAGTGAAAACCAGGCCTAACTGGAATTCTCGTCACTGCTTAAGTTAATTGCCTTGAAAATAACGTACTATCCACATCTTTTTCAAACTTGGCACAATTGATATTCATTCCCAGGACATTCAAAAAATGCAATAAAAAGATGGGCTCACCGTGCTTGTTTTCGCGCTGTATGCCCCTTATTCTAAGTGTTTTTTACCATATTACGCGAGAAGCGTTCGAAACTAGATCAATCGGAAAAATTGTTATGTAGCAAAAGCTACTGAATATTACTGAAAACTTGAACCTACTTGTTTGTCCGGGCTATAATCTTTAAGTAAAGTGATTTCAAATTGCTCGATTTTGAAAAGAACTGCAAGCAAATTTGACCGCTACAGTCATCACCCTGCACTCAGTGTCGGTCTCCAAATATTTATATGTAAATACTACAACTTCTACTATCCAACTTTTTTCTCCTTAAACTATGTTTCCCGTGTACTTATTACGAGTAGATAAAGCCATTTAAAATGGGGGGTCACCGTGCTCGTTTTTTCGCAACACGATGACCGTGCTCGTTTTTTCGCAACACGATGATGAATGGTGGCAAAGGGGCAATTTCATCTTCAAAATGATCATTTTCCGCGAAAGGACTTGGGCGAGTTCCAAAACAACACCTTCTTAACCGAGAAGAGTTATCATGATTGCACTTAAAAAATCTTGAACCGCAAAAGCGGCCTTTGTTGCCTCTCTTCAGATGGTCGGCGTGAAACGGCGCGAACTCCGAAGTCGCAATGTTATGCGCATTATGAGGTAAGCGGTGCAAAACAAGGGAATCACCTTAAGTTTCATTGAGGAAAAGAGTTACGGGGTCATTTTTCTTGTGCACCTAGAGACACAAGGGATTCCAAAGTTACAGAGAAGAGTTTAGAGGACTTGCAATCATTTAAATTCGTTTTGCAGTCTACCTTGGGCGAGAGAAGGAGTAGGACAGTTTACTGGACACAAATTATGTTATTGTGTTGAGCTTCACGAGGTGTACGTGTCTCGTTAAGTCTAGATGTCAACAAACTTCACGTTAGTGTTCCTTTTTCCTTCAAAAATTCTTACTTTTTTGGCTCTGCTTTTGACTATTTCTTTTCAAAAATTTACAAGGTGAACAATGACAATATTTTCATTTTTTAACTTGATGCACGACTACAAGCTACTGTTTACAGAGTATTTGCACCTCTCATTCTACAAAGCCAAGAAAAATGTCTCTTGTGCCACTTCATCAATTTTGCGTAAGGAAAAAAAGAGATTCTCATTGAATTGTAAGCCTTTGAAATGATTTTGATTGCAGACGATGTACCTCTTGGCCAAAGAAACTTTGTAGAAGCACGGGGAAAGCAGAAACAAGAGAAAGTTTAGTGTTTTTGTTCGCTTCAGACAAGCAAATAAAAAAACGAAAAAATACGATACCTGCATGTTTGATGCTGTTTACCCTTTGGGCAAACGACGCGGACGTTTTGTATTGACTGAGTGTAATGTCCAGCTGAGCACCCGTGCTATATGTAATCACACCAAACTGAGCGGCATTGGGACCAAACTCAAAATGGTCAGCTAAATCTTTGACAAAGTTTTTTTGTCGCTCAAAGTCTGCTTTGCTTACGCTGCCAGACTCGTCCATAAGAATACCAATATCCACCTTGCAAACTGCAAGAAAAAGCTTCAAAAGTTACAATTCACCCGGTAATCCTATTTACCAAACACCAATAATCGTATGGGCAAAATTAAAGGGATTATGTTAAGTGGAATTTTGCTATTTAACGATCCGCTATTACTAGTTTGAAAGAGCTGGGACGAGGAGAAAATGACGTCAAAGACTCACTAGTTTAAGGCTGGTTTCCATATGATCGCAGACGATCGCAAACGATCGCAGAGCCGGCTGCAGCCATACATTTCGGTCAGCAGAAATGTCAAATGTACACGCGCGTTGTGCTCGCGGCAAAATCTTAGCAAACAACATAGCGGACATCGAGGAGGAAATTTTGCGCAAGCAAATTTACTTCTTCTTTTAGTCCTGAAGCGACGGCATCGTCAGCTTCAAAAGCGAAGGAAACATCGGTTTTGAGTTCGAGAAATATTCATGAAGAGACAAAAACTTGGGGCTTTCCACACACTGCTGAGAGAACTTCGTGTTTCTGACAGAACAGTAACGAACATAAACGAACATTCAGGCTTTGTTGCTAAGAAGCGTTGAATCATTTGAGTCAGAATTAAAATTATCATGGGATACGTTTCGATCGCAGATTGCAGAACTTTGGTTTCCATATGATCGCAGGATCGCAAACGATCGCAGACGATCGCAGAAGATCGCAGAAGATCGCAGAAGATAGAACATGGTTCTATCTTCTGCGCTCGTCTGCGATCACGATCGCAAACGATCGCAGAACTTTCTGCGATCTACGATCTGCGATTCGCGATCGTCTGCGATCATATGGAAACCAGCCTTTAAGAATGCAATGAGTGTGTGTGCACGCGACTGAATTAATATGCAGCACGGGAGTTTGGGGGTTCCAGGCTTTTAAACTCGTGTTTTGCATATATAACAAGCTGCAGTTACTCGCTGTAATTTTAAGCTGGTGAGGAAATGACGTCACGTTCCCTAGATCCCTAGATCCAACCCTCTGGGTCCAATCGGTCAGTTTTGAACGTGAGTAATGGCGGACTGTGAAATCCAAAACTCAACATTTTGCCAGTCACATGTTAAGAAAACACACTTTCAAAATCTGAAGAAAAAAAAAGAACCGCTTTTTTTTACCATAGTAGCAATATAAGTGGTCATTAATTTGGCCCCTTTTACAGAAGATGAATAACCCCAAAGGCGCATTATGCATCCAGAAGGGTTATGTCTGCAATATAAACGCCGCAATTATTATTTTGAAATTCAAAACACGTGATTTTATAGACTTCGCTTCAATTCTGTCAAATACCCTATAGGCAGTCTTTTGGGGGTTTTTGAGTTATCACAAGGCCGGGGCACGATTTTCTATTGCACCTCAATACAACACAGTAATATCGACAATACATATATCATTGGTCACTCCTCATAGGGGCTTTTCAGTCCCAATGAAACACAATCAACGAAACGACAAAACAAAACGACTACAGCAGTTTTAAGAATCCCAACTAGTCGAAGGCAAACTAGTTGGCTGCTTTACAAGTACAGCCTAGAAATTGAGCTAGGGCCTACCAAGGAGCAAATTAAACAAGTGGCCAGAACGGGTCTTGAACCCGAGATTCCAGGATCTCAAGGCAAGCACCCTAACCACTGGGCCTCAAGTTTCAAAGTTTATTTAAAGTGCTATCATTTATGGTATTAATCGAGACATTAGAGACACCAAAAAAGTTTCACCAACGTACCTGTCAAGCAGCCATAAAGCTCCATTCTCATAGAGATATGTCCCTGCCAGGTTTTCGGATGAACCCTGACAAAACGGGCTGTTATACTGGGTACAATATTGTGTTTAACAACTGTGTTTTTGTCACTGTTTCCTTTGAACACCTAGAAGGTAAATGGAGGGATTATTACTTTGTTAGTGAACGAATGAATGAATGAACGAACGAATGAAGGAAGGAAGAAAGGAAGGAAGGAAGGAAGGAAGGAAGAAAGGAAGGAAAGAAGGTAAGAACGAAGGAAGGAAGGAGGGAGGAAGGAAGGAAGGAAGGAAGGAAGGAAGGAAGGAAGGAGGGAGGAAGGAAGGAAGGAAGGAAAGAAGGTAAGAAGGGAGGAAGGAAGGAAGGAGGAAGGAAGGAAGGAGAGAGGAAGGAAGGAAAGAAGGAAGGAAGAAAGGAACGAAGGGAGGAAAGAAGGTAAGAACGAAGGAAGGAAGGAGGAAGGAAGGAAGAAAACACGCAAGGAATTAAAAAGAAAGGGAGGAAAGAAGGAAGGAAGGGGGGAAAGAAGGAAGGAATGAAGGAAGGAAGGAAGGAATGAATGAAAGAAGGAAGGAAGGGATGGATGGATGGATGGATAAGTTTAATAACGTGAAAGTATTTAGCTCTTAAAAAACTAATTCTGGGTACTATTTAAAGCTACTGCAATGGTAAATACCTTGAGCACGAAAATATGGAAAAAAAGGCAACGTGAACACAAATCAACATTATTGGGCATATTAACTGCAGCGTACCAAAATCGGAAGTCAATTTTATATGGCATAATTTAAAACATATGGCATGCGCACGTATTCAACATTATGGGAATAGATTAAAAAAAGAGAAAGAAGTGGTCTTGTTAGCCTCCCACGCAGTCGTTTTTAGGGGAGTCGTATTTCACCTCCCCACTCAAATGCCTGCTTACCTGAAACTAACATTCCTTTCCCGTAGTTTAACCAATCAAATTTTACCTACTTTATTCTGGAAGAAGATCTAACAGACAGAGCAACTTAAGCGGTAAATTAAAGAGTAAATAACATGACAGTTATAAAATAAAATAAATTCCCATCGCTAGGCAATGGCTGGATCGAGATTGGCCAGGACGCCTCGCAGGTCAAATTGTGGGGAAGTAAAGTTTCTTTCTGTATGGAGAGTTGTAGAGAGCGCAATAAATCTACGTTTTTTTTTTTTCCTTTTTTTTTTTTTTAATATGTGCTCCTAAGGAGAAACCATCGCAGTGGCTAAGCCCAAGTGCCCTTTCCTCACTTATCTTCCGCAAGCTGTATGGTGATGGGGACAAAGACAAACCCTCGCATTGGATCATATATGTACACCTACTCATCCCCACAGTGGTCGGCCGGAGTTACTGCTACATAGGCGTCTTGTTAATTACTCAAACATTACGAAATGCATCAGTTTAACAGGTTTTTGCCTTGAGGAGGAGGCACAACGGTAACATGATCCGAGAAGTAATTAACTCTTCAACGGCGAAAGCACGACGAGGCCGGTGCTCAAAATCGAGGACAGTGTCCCTTTAACGGCGCTATGAAATAGACACGAAACAGCACTTCAACCGTCACGAAAAATCCTCTCGAATTCGCCCTTGTCACATGGTGGACGTATTGTCCCGGGAGACCAAAAAAGCTTTGTTTTACCACGCCAAGCCTCGCAGTGGAAACCATGGGTGTGAGGCTTGGCGTTGTAAAACAAAGTTTTTTTGGTCTCCAGGGACAATATGGCCGCCGTGTGACAAGGGTGAATGTTAAGGGATCGCATGCAAGAATTACAGGAATATTAAGCCTCTACAAGCTAAGCCAAAAACACATAAAATGAATTCCAAATTAGCAAATCATAACAAACCTTCTGTTGCCCACCGACAGTATACACGGTGAATTTGGCGCCATCTTCGCTATAGCTTAAGGTAAAACTAGAGACCCATTGGTTGTAATCAGCTCGTCCTTGGGTAGCGATGGCAGTAATGTCTACAGGACGCTGAAATGCAGCCTAAAGAGAAATAATGGTTTACAGTTTCAATGAGCATGACTCAAAAAAACTATTGTCTTTGCTGCCTGTGGGTATGCCAAATTTGCAACATTTTTCTTGGAAACAATAAAACGAGGATGAAAAAAATAAGGACTGTGAGAGCGTTAAAATATATAGAGAGCATACTTCAGCTGAATATCCGAACTGTAAGCCTGTTAAAAGTAATAGGGAGCTACGTTAACACCACCGAAATGTCATTTTCAAAAAAAAAAAACCTTTTGAGCGATAAAACCAATTCAATGCCCGTTCACGATCCTTCTCTACGTTGTGCAATATTCATTGGTAATATAACATACAATAGGCCATTGTTTCCATTTCATGTCTACCTCCTCTTCAAAGCGAGTCTAAGTGCAATTTCCCTTTCAGTTAACGTCACGATCATCTACGTTACTATTACTGATATGGTTTGGAGAGACATCTTAATGGAACACGCGTCGACTCTGTAACACTCTTTCGTTTCTCAATTCCCATATCATTATATAGTTCCTAATATGTTAATTTACACCCCTGACCTGAAGCCATTGATTGGTGTCGGTGTACCTTGCACACCAGGCACCAGGGTATGAAAACTGCTTTGGCGTGTAAAGCCGTCCTCTCCAAGCCGCGTGGGTGTCACTCCATTCTGACGATGCCTTCATTTGACTGTTTTTCACCCAACCGCTTTGCAGTCCAAGTGGCTTATCACAACCTTGGATGTATAAAAGAAAAAATAAAGCGATTCTTCATTCATTTAACATTCACAAGCGGCTAGGCAGTGTGGCAGTGACGCTTGCACTTTAGCTGGACAATTCAAGCAATTGCCCCACTAAAGTGCGAGGATCACTTTTCTCGTTTGTCTATAAACCGCACTTCAACTATACACATTGATTTCTTTCCAAGAATAGCTTAGGTATGAGTGAAGATCAGAAAATGATCTCCAGGAAGTTTGGCTGCTAAATGACAAAAAACCTTCCATGACTGCCTATTCATGAATACTCCTTAAGAAAAAAGGAAATGGGCTGCTTACTTCCACCGATCATTGGTAAGTCTCCGAAAACCGTCAATTGCCGTCTGCAATATAAGCCCTTAGCGTTCCTTTGCCTGGTCCCAATCCACTTCGCTTCAGATGCAATTCCGTTAATTTTTATATTAACACTGTTTGCACGGTACGCAAAAGCCGCTGGCCACTTTCTATCATCGAACCCTGCTGTTTGCCAGTTTCGTACGTTTTGATTTGTGCATTTCCACGAAGCGTCTGTAACAATACCGTTGCCGAACGATGCAAGGAAACCTCCGGGGCCACCATTATTTTTAACGTAGACTGCAACGGTTTGAAGATTGGCTGGAAAGTAGAATCTGTAAAAACAACAAGGCTGAAGGTCAAGGTCGAATCAGTTAATGCTTCAGATCATGTCAACCTTATTAAATTGTATTATCACGGCAGATTATCCGTTACCTAACCGGTAAGCCTTGTAGGAGAGCATCGACTACCGTGCGAGAGATGGTGTGTTCGGCAAACTCCGACAAGGCCAACACCCAATCTGAGAACCTGCTACCTTTTTACTAAGATACTTACACACATCAATCGACCACTCCCCATCGGCTTTTCCGGGCAAATGAAATGCCTTTTTTTTTCAAGAATCCCAAAGAGATGGTGGAAAACCAGTTGAGTATTGACACGTACGGCTGAGACGTTTGAAACAGAGGCAACCAGGGTGAAATTCAAGGAGTGGTTAGAACGGGTCTTGAACACGGGATGTCCGAATCTCAAAGAAAACGTCCTAATCGTTGGGCCGCACTGTCTCTTCATCTGAAAATGGTTCGACTTTCAAGTTTTCTTTGACAAGCTCAATAAATCGAATGGCCCTAATCACAACACACCCTTGTTCATTGAATTCGGTCGGAAATCAAAGAACCTACACGCTTTCCGCAGATAGTAAGACACGGTCCAATCCGGCAATTATTACAGAATGGGCATTATATCTCAGATAGGTGCATGCGGTCATGTAGAGAAACATGCATAGCCTGAAGTCACGGACAGTTTTTTCCAAGCGCTGGAAATACAAATACAGTTCCAGAGGCAAATTATTTTTTTCAGGAGCGTCAAGAATAGAATGCGTTCAATGAGGCCACTAAAACATAAAATAGCTAAAAGTCAAGGAGACTGTTAGCCCGCGCCGGCGCGGGACTAAAAGCAAATTGGCAACATTGGCTTACGGAAGGAACATCATTCTAACCGGGTAGGAGATTTCCATTTTCCATTGTCTTTTCCAAGGTAACGGCCATTTCCGTAAACCCATGTCTGGTCATCTCCACTGATTACGCCTTCCATTCCTGTCAATAAAGAAAAAACCGTGTTTCCAAATAGCCCACTTTTGATATATTAAAATTCAGTCCTATTCCCCAGAGCCTCGAGATGGTGCCGTTTGTTTAGAACTGAATTTTACTATATCAAACGTGGGCTATTTCATGACCATGATTTTGTCCGTTTCGCTCAAAATCAGGTTTTGAAATCGTTTTCCCAAAAAGCCCGCTTTTTCGTGGCTTTGAAAAGTGGAAAAACTGACCATAGTTTGGCTTACGACTAAGCAAGGGAGGAGAATGGTTTGAATACCGGGTTGACGTTAAAATAGCCCATTTCCGAGTTGCTGCATGCCGCAGTTTCAAAGCGAGTCCTGGTGCACAACCATTCAAATGGAAATAAGTTGCGTATTCTTGTGTAACTCAAAGTCATTTCCCTTACAATAGTTGAGCACCAAGACTCACTTCGAAACCGAGACAAACAGCAACTCGGAAATGGCGTATTGCCATGCATGCAGAATGGATCTTTGAAAACAGCGGTGAAAAAGTCTATGCGTTAAGAAGAAACAAAACGAGAGAATCTATCTGGAAACAGGTAAATAAAACTGTTATTGAAACAATCAAGATACAAAACTTTGAAGATTGATTGCAAAGGTGCTATCATCGAAATCACATTTCTAGCGACAACCCTAGAATACCTGATCGGGAGTCCATGGGTAGTTGCAATGCTCTTAGTCACATCAAGGTAACCAAGGCAACCACTGGCTGTGGGAGCCAAAGCAAGTCGTGCGCCACCTACCTACCTCACGAGTATGTCTACGAGAACTGCTCCCACGCTCTGCACGTACGTTTTACATTTTGGTACATTACCTCGCGCAGTTCTCTTCCTGATGACAATGCCAAATAATCAAATTTGAGGTTATGTGGAAAACTAAATAATACTAAATTGTCAGTTTTCTCTCCAAACACATATACTATTCATTCCAATTTTATTTTTGGAAAGGTCATACACACTGTCCATGTCGAATGACTTGGACTAATCACGAAAGGATTTCGAGAGGTTTTCAAGTGACGTCATCTCGGCCATGTTGGTGGACGAAAAGAAAAGATCTCTCATTAGCTTCTTTTGTTCGTCCACGAGAAGTCGTACATTTCTCTATTGTTATTGGTGTCCCTAGAGGTTGGTTGAAAACGTCCTATTTCTATATAAAAAGTCATAGCCGATGCCGTCCTTGCTTCGGATATGACCAGGAATGCACCTAATTAGATGCAGGCAGATTTCAATAAGCGTCTTTTCCCCAACCTCCACATCACAAGTGTCTCCGAATACATACACCTTATTTAATGGTTAAACATATAATACGCGCGGATATTTGCGAGTTTGCGTATTATTTTTAATGACCACGCGTATTATATGTAAAAGCATCCAATAAGGGATTTATTATTCCACTATTAAGCCATTTTCTAGTAGTTTGGCTTCTTCCTGCATTGACGAAGAATCGTATCGATTGCATAATGAGGTGCGTGCGAATGACGAAAACAACACAGTCACACGAAACCATTCAAATGTCCTTTATTTGTTTGACTGGATACACAAAATGCCGAGTGACAAACGATGACAAGCTAAATTCTCAGGCTTTGCATAGATGAAAAACTCCGTTCCGTCCGTATTTGCTCTGTTCTAAACCTGTCAAACCGGGACACAGTGTTCTACTTTTAAATCCAATCTTAAAACTTATCTTTTTAAATTAGCTTTTAATATCTCTTAGATATTAAATATGTTTGTATATTTCTGAAAATTTGTATTAATAGTTTTTAGGTTATTTATTGTTGTAATGCGCTTTTGATCACCTAGCATGTTAAAAAGCGCACTATAAATGAATAAATTATTATTATTGTTATTATTATTATTATTATTATTATTATTATTATTATTATTATTATTATTATTATTATTATTATTACCGTCTCATATTTGGCGCGTTAAATAATTCTCTTGATAGTGGAATAATAAAGACAATTAAAAGTGTCCCCAAATGCTGTATTTACCATAAGATAAAAATAACGCTACCCTTTACTCTTACCTTAATGTTGGAAATAGGTAGCGCAAGCAGGCAGTGCCTTCGGCTTTTTCAGTAGTATAGGCACGCACACGTCTTACCTCCGTGTGTGTTTTGCCTGCCCGCCATTGTTATGTGATTTGATATAAAGCTGTTCCAGTTCCTTTGTTGTGTGGGTCGTTCCTTTCCTGTCTTTTCAACATTGGCGTAGAAAAGTTAAAGGACAAAATTGGGCGTGCACCTAATTAGGTGCATTTCTCGACATGCATTCTATGCTTTTAATTAGTTCTCAAATACCTCGAAGAGGGCTTTGAGTCCAGTCGTAAAGTTAATTAAAAGTGTTCTTTTCACTTCAATACCTTTACAATGTCCATACTGTCTATCCTTATCATAGTTTGGCGACAGACTGCACCAGGGTTTTCTGCCACTGACAGAGGTACATGCGCTATAGGTTGTTCCCCTGAAGACGAAAGGGAAAACGCAGCACTTGTTGTCCTCAGTTTTCATCTTGCACATGGCTTTGCAAAGCAAAGGAAAAGAATTAAGAAGTAAGAAGGTTAATATACACAAAAAAGAAAGACATCTTTCAGGCAACACAACATTTTTTATTCCCTGCTCTTATCCATTTACTTGTCACGTGATTTCCCAGAATACCACAACAACCCGCTACCCCGAACAGAAAGTGATCCTACCACCAAACAGGAAGTGGTCGAGTGAACATTTATGAGACCTGAAACAAAAACTGATATCGTATGTAGCTATACATGGGATATATCATAATTAAGTAAAGTAAGATCCTCCGGGTGAGTGTAGTACTGAGAAGGACTGTTTGAGATGACATTTACAGTGTTATCTCAAACAGTCCTTCTCAGGACTACACCCACCCGGACGATCGTATTTTACTTAATTATGATAATTTATGACTCCTGGGCTCACACCGGCCATTACGATACGGGATATATTTTTGGAACGTATTCCTCCTTATAGCTTAAAAAAGACATCATGATACCTTTACCATTACTGTTCCCGTTAAAAGAAAGAAGGAATCAACAGAATTCAAGAATATTTAGGAAAGCCAAGTAGAGTACTGCACGACTGATAAAACAAGAGGCCACTTTGAAAAATACCATAATACCCTTTGATTTGCATAAGCATAGCTTCCAGTTTCTCTCGGGACTTTCAATGATCCCAAGAGAAAATAGAAAAAACAATACTAAAGCAAAATTTTGAAGGGCGAACAAAGTATACTATGGTATATTTGAAAGTGGGCTTTATGCTCGAAATTAGTAGAATAATTACAAGTTAATCTTTTTGTCTGAACCTTTATTTTTAACAAAAAAAGAAAAAGACCTTTTCTGAGAACAGGATTCAAAGTCTACAACTAGGACATGTGTGGTTCAAAATGTGTGAATCGTTCGTGTTCAAGGTATTGGAGTCACACTTCACTGATTCGCTTGTCTACGGGGTCCCGCTTTACAATACGTGTTTTTCTCGAAAAAAATGCCGGAATAAAAAGACATTTCACTTCCTAGACCCGTTTAATTAATTTGACCTGACTCAGACCTATGTACAGAAAGCTCTTTTGAGCAAGGACTGAAACAGGGAAATTCTGTTTGAGGTTCGCCGAATTATTCGGCGGAAAGATTCGGTCGATTGTCGGAATTGGGTCGGCCGAGTTCAGGCGACGATACTTTGAAACCATGCAATCTTTGTATACATGATAGTCATGCGATGTTGTATTTTCGCGTGCCGGCATGCTGAACATTTGTTCTACAAATGTTAAACTCGATCAAATTTTGACATGTGCACTTCACAGGGCTCAATAATCACTGCTCTTATGCGATTGGACGAGAGCTTTGTGTTCATTATTTTCTTCCATCTTTCTGGATGGAGTAATATATCGGTTATTTGAGTAAGGTTAATTAACAATATTTGCTTTGCTTCCTTAGTTCTTCGCCCTGCCCACAATTAGCAAACCCAAGGGTATCCCGAAAATTTAAAAGAACTATCGCTGACTACAAAACAAACGAAATGAATAGAGGGCAAGAAAAGAGTTCTCAACATCCTACCTTCACCGCTAGCATCGGAAAAGCTGCAAAAGGAGAAAAGAAATGAATGTCTTGAAACAATCTTAACTGGGATTCAGTTTCGCATCTGAATTAACAGGCCTTTACCATCCTCGGAGGTGGTCAGTTGGGAAGGGTCGAATAAATCACGGGCAAAATTAATCGGAAATGGTGAAAGTTTATCAGAAGAACCCCGATCGTCTTGTCCTTGGTGGAACCTCCCTGGGATGTCACATCACACTCTTAATAAGGCCCTCCCTCCTTTAAATATTTTCTTGTGTTCCCTTGTTCCCCCAATTACTTTCAAACTTGTTCCCAGCTCATCCCTAAAATTTTTTTAAATTGATTTTGTTCCCTTGTGCCCTAAAATATTTTGACATTGTTCCCATGTCCCCCAGTTCAAATTAGCCATCTTCCTTATTCCCCAAAATTCCCTTGGAGGGCGTCCTTAGTTTCCGAGGATGGCTGCTTGGTTATTCTATGACGGGAAATTTCATGAGACCAGCTACAATATATAGAAAGGTTGCGGCAAGTAAGCTAACGAATTGGCCCCAAAATAAACTCATTGATTGAATAAATCATCCATTGGGACAAGTCAGTTCTGTTTGAATAACAAGTGTTTTTCGGCAAAGTAAGGCAAGTATATAAGCAATTTGCTATCGTATAATGTTTCCTTGACTATTACCATTAGTCATAGCAATTTTAATCGGGTTTATACCAGTAACAGTTGTTTGTGATTAGGAAATTAATGTAGGAAACCCTCGAAACACTATGCACTAGCTATAACTGTTTCTTCGTAAATGACAGATACCGGAGTTACTTGTGATACTGATAACCAATCGAGTGGAAAACTTTCATTTTATTCCTTTGCCTTTTTAGCGCAAAGAATTTTAAATTTCTTTGTCTTTGGGGAAAAAGGACTACAGTATTCTTGCACTTTTCAGATTCTCCAGAAAATGTCAAAGTAATTGCCAATGACAAGTCAAAGATTACAGCTTGTGCAAATGGCAGGGACGGGGAGCCGGGGGGGGGGGGGGGGGGGGGTTTTCGAGAATGTTGAAAGTACCATTCCCAAGGTTCAAGATTTCTTGGCGGAGAACCTCCCCAGGACCCCCTACAAGTTAGCGTCTCCAGCACTTAGTTGTTAGCCCCATCCTCCCCCAATACAAAAAACGCTCCGCCGTCACTGAATGGAGCGGTAATTAAAACGTTATTTTCCAAGAAAAAGTACTTAACAGTCTATGTTACTTCGGCGAAGTTAGTGGGCTTAAGCAACGGGACCACGACTACAACAACCCCAAGAAACATACACTCGAAGAGAAGTGCATGCTCACCCGTGGCGAGCGGCACGTACCACATTTCGAGTATTTTTCGTTCGTTTTCATCACATATCTGTTTTAAGAGGCCTCAGCCACACAAGAAATTCGAATTAAACTTTAAACAAGCTGTCTCGAGAAAAACTCTACCAAATAACTTTCGAGGATAATTTAATTCTTCCTTTGAAGTTCAAAGTCCTTCAATAGTTAAGGAATAATCAAGAAAGGGCTGCTATATATCTCTGATTTGTTGTAACAAAGCTAAAAGTTTAAGACAAATTTGGTCTAATCAAACCGGCGTCGAGTTGAGAGGCTTGTGTTCCCTTGTTCCCGAAATTACTTCCAAGCTTGTTTCCAGCTTTTTGATCCCTAAAAGGCTTTATTCCCGAGGTCAAACTAGCCATGTTCTTTTGTTCCCCTAAACCCCTGGGAAGCCCCCAGTTGATATATGTATTTCGTCCTGATGAAGGCGTAACTCTCCAAACGCCAGCTTACAAATCTTCAGTCGTACGGTGGCCAATTTCCCTTAATCAACTCGTTTGATAAAAGCAAATTTTCGTGGTACACTCCCCAATGACACAGCACCACGGTTTCTTTTGAACGTATTAGCCCTTCAGTATAAAAGGTAAGCCCATTAGTCATAAGCCGCGTCCCAAAGTCTTGTATACTTTTGAGGGTCGCGAATGAAAAGTAACAATTCAAATAGACACAATTGCATTAAGTAACCCAAATGGAAAGAGACAGAAAGTAGAGCTGATCCTCAGGTACTTAACTCGCGTACTTAACTCGACAGCTTAAGCAATTGTCAATTGTCTATTTTGGAAACACGTTGGAATTGAATACGCGACGACAAAAGCCAAATCCAATCGCTGCCGAAGTCGTCCCATACATGTTATAGACGTTTTAGTAAAACCGAATATCACTTACGTAGCTTTATAGAACTTACCAATGATTTAAGGCACCGAAAGAGACCACCATGAGCAATAATTTGGCCATGCTTGATTCCCTCTTAAGAGTGTCACAAGTCTCAAAATCAGTAAGGCTTAAAGATATATTGCGCTACACCCAGGAGTATTCAATTAAAGGGTTAAGGTTGATTAAAGTTGATTTTTTGTTCTCTCAGTAAAGCAATAAGCTCGGAATAAATCGGCTAACTTTCCCTTGTTTGCTTAAAGTTGCTTGGTGACAAAACCAGTCTCAATTCTATTCGCCTGCTGTTGAAATAACTAATGACAATGGAGGTCGCCATGTTAGTTTTTCGCAATGTGAATACAGACATGTTTGGATAGCATGGCCATTGAACAGAAATCGAGTAGTTTTGTTTAAACTATTGGAAACTCAGCTGGACAAATGGACCTTCCACATCGCACCAAACAAAGTTTTATTTAAAAAAGCTGAAGAATAGAAATTGATTATTTGAAATCTGACGTTAGCTCTTCATCAGACTGGTTTTTCTTTTACAAACTTGTTTTTGATGATGCCAAACTTCCCGTATTCTGCCCATTCCCTGACGCCACACAAAGGTCTTTAGAACGTTACCCACTCACATGTAGTGAAAGTTCTATTCAATGCTCACGCAAGATTCAAACCAAACTTACGTTCAACCTTTGTAGCCAGAAGAACATCGGAAGGCGATTACTAAACTTTAAGAAAAAATATATATTAAAAACAAGCATGAAATGACCATGAAATGACAAATGTATTGCAGAATCTCAACCTTTCTGGTTAAGCTGGCTTTTTTCCATGCTGTATCGCGTTTTCAAACAGAATGCACTGCGCAGCGACCACAGAGCTTCGCTCTTTGGAGAAGCCTTGCTTTGAGCAAGAGTCACAAAACACAGTGACAACGACTATCGACCTCTCGAACGTAAATTTAGTCTGTCGGAAATCACATCCCTTACTTTACAAGATTACTATTTGGGATTAGGTCTACCAAGAAAGTGAACGCGGATTGCGAGCTGAGAGAGTTAAGTGGTTAAAGAAAGGTTGTTCTCAATCAAAGGAATTGTCATGGATTCTTTGATAAGGGAGTCATTCACAACAGTTCAGATCCATCCCGGGCCATCTCGACCAATCACCGATCAAAACTTGCACAAGCAAACAAAAGAGAAGCGGAAAGTGCCTCAAAGGAGAATATGTAGATGCCAATGATCAAACAGAATATTTGTTTCTGACTGCCGAATAGTCCTTTGGAAACACACACATGAGAAAATGAAACGACGTGTACTTTCATTACAGTTCATTATTTTCGATTTAAAAAGTCACATGACAAACATTGCATCCTGGAACCGGTTTTTTCATATTGCGTAGCAATTCTTATTTACTGTCAACACAATAGAAAATTAACTATTTGTCGAGTTTAGCAAAGACAACTCCAACGCTAACGAAAGTGACATATTAAAACAACTGACATATATTATAACGCGATTGTAACCGTTTTACCATTAAACCATTCTGTTCGCTTTGTAAAAAGTTGGCGATGTAATTAATCCTTGACTCGATCGCTAGGAACTCCGTTGAAATATTGTTTCTTTTTAGTAGTGTGAACAGCGGCCCTCGTATCTTTTTACGCCAAGCAACAGAAACTGTTTGCATAACAATGGCGTTCGATTCCCGAATGATCTGAGAGATTGAGACACCAATGTGTTCAGCGTTTCTTCGCTCTGGCGTTATCATAAAACGAAGAAATGGGAATGATATGATCACAGTAAAAATGTTAAATATGGTCATTCCACTTTGTTAATTTGCAGAGGGAAATAGGTATATACAGCAAAATGCATGCTGCAAGTAAAAGACGAATTTTTTTTTTTCACTAAACATTGCTTTTCGTGGCTCTTAAAAGTTGATGTTGTCTTTACTATCTGTGTTTCAATCCCGTGAGCACCATCCTGTCAATTCGTATTTTGTTTTTCTTAAGTTTGTTTTTTAACCATTTTCCGGCTTTGAAAAACCAAGGCTTGAAGGATCATGCAGCTGCAATGTTTTCTCTGAACTCGTCCTCATAATTGGAGTGGACGCCTGCCATGTGAGAGGATACTTCGAATCCAATTCAGATTTGCACGAAGTATCAAAAGCACATTTAGTCTCTAACCGATCTCTCCATCTATTGAGATAATCATAACTAGTAATAGTTGACACTACAGCTGCCCCCGCGATGCAAAGTGCTGCATTATTTTTATTTGCAAATTATTATGGTCGATACCGTATGTGTTGACTGTTGTAATGTTGTAATATTCTTTTAACTCAGATCAGAGAAGGTGTAGCCTGAAGTTGAGACGATTACTTTGAGTTGTTTTAAATTTACTCTCTCAGGGGGAAAATGAGTCGAAGTAATATTCTGAAATCCAGGCTAGAAAAGGCAAGGCGGAAAAGGCAATAGGATGTTTGGAATGAACAGAGTATGGAAAATCGACGAAGTCGCCGTTGTTTACAAATAAGTTTATTATGGGATATAGTTTAATGACAATATTACTATATCTAGTGTTATTTAATTGAAAAATTGGTAGAAATATTGTAAATCTAACAAAACGGAACTACTGCCTATGCAAAATATGGCTATTATATATAATTTTTGTTTGCATAGTGGCAAGAAAATTGTGTTAATCAGAACGATCATTATTATTCCTTGTGTAACAATGATGTAGCAGGATATATGTAACAGAGAAACTAAGTGTCCCATTCAACTGTGTTTGCATGAAGATAACAATAACTTTAATAACTAATTAGATCCTTTGTGCTATTGCTTTTACAATACGTAGCTGTTACATTTTTTTTTTGCATGTTCACAGAAAACTGATTTAATTAGAAAGAT
>NC_090878.1:22775796-22778296 GCF_036669935.1 Montipora foliosa
TTTATTTTGAGTGTAAGTTTTGGATTTCACGGTCCGCCATTACTCACGTTCAAAACTGACCGATTGGGCATCAGAGGGTTGGATCTAGAGAAAAAGACGTCATTTACTCACTAGCTTAAAATTTCAGCGTGTAAACGCAATTTATTATATATGCAAAACACGGGTTTAAAAGTCTGAAAGCCCGAAACTCCCGTGCTGCATATTAATTCAGCCGCGTACACACGCATTGCATTCTTAAACTAGTGAGTCTTTGACGTCATTTTCTCCTCGACCCAGCTCTCTCAAGATTTTAAAGTTAGTAATGGCGGACCAATAAATAAGAAAATTGCAGTTAAAATAAACAGGTGTTTTTTTTTAAATCAGAACTTAAAACTTGGATCATTTAGTGTTTAGTTAACATAGTTTTGAAATCCAAAGAAAAAAAAGAAATCTTTTTTCGGTCGTAGTACCACTTTAAATAAAACGGGAACCAAAGGATTTTTGATTGTGAATGGTAAATCAACATAATAATCACATTTACCGGATCAATGGTCTCCGAGTTTCTCAACGCGGTGCTACCCTAGAAACAATTTCTTCCAATATGTGTCGTAATATTGTTTGCGACAAAAGTTCTCCCATAACGAGGCAAGTTGATTAAAACTTGTTCCAATGGGAACTAGTGTCGCGGTCGATGATCCCGTTTTCCCTGGTCCTATGTTTTCCATGTCCTATTGTTTTGATACTGTTCACTCTCTATGGGCTTTGTCCCGAAACGCATAATGAGATGAATGAAATACTGTACGTCCAGCTATTCAAGATGGCGGTGCCAGGGAAATACTGTTAGCGATTCTGAAGTTGGGTATTTCGGATACAAAACATTAATTTTCTTTCATGATCAAATTGGATTGTACACAGTATTTCCTTCGGTTTACAGTTTTTTGCTTTGTTAGGATGGGGTTCACTGCGTTAGTGCGTTACATTGGAAAACAATCAGCGCACCGGTGGCTCAGTTGGTCGAGCAAGCACCAGGTTGCCATGCGAGACGTCGTGAGTTCGACTCCGGCCGGACCAACACTCATGGTATTAAAACAACTGATGAGAAATTGCTGCCTTTGTAACGACATCTGCAAATAGTAGACTCTCTTGTCTTCTCGGATAAGGACGATAAACCGTAACCCCCGTCTAACGACACTTCAATTAATGTAAAAGAGCTCACACACACTGTTCGCAAAGAGTAGGGCAAGGAGCTGCCGGTGATGTGGTCTGTTCTTTGGAATGGGGCTCTTTCGTTGCTGTCGACAATCGCATCGGTGGTGCAACTGATTGCAAGTGGTGCAATTGCAATTGCGGGTCCAAAAAGTGGACTCGCGAAGTGGCCGATTCAAATAAAAATAAACGGCTGAAAATGCTCGTTCACTTGCAACTTCGAATTTTCTATGAAAACTTATAATTTGCAAAACGATTTCCGCGGAGCTGATATGCCAAGTGAACAATATTCAGCTGCACCCGTCTCGAAGTCACATTCGAAGAAAACAGGTCATATAATGCATAAATTTAACCTTGCTTCCAAGCAGAGTTTTGTTCCTCTGACCATCATCATCATCAGTATCATCATCAACATCGTCCTCCATTACGTAATTCTTGTCGTCACCACATCATCAATCTCATTTGCTTCCTTTTTCTTCCCACTGCGGTCCTTAAACGGCTCATTTCCTCCCAACCCAATGGGCCATTTCCGAGTTCATGTCTGCCTTGTAACTGCCTTGTAACGGCATCTGCAAATAGTAGACTCTCTTGTCTTCTCGGATAAGGACGATAAACCGTAACCCCCGTCTAACGACCCTTCAATTAATGTAAAAGAGCTCACACACACTGTTCGCAAAGAGTAGGGCAAGGAGCTGCCGGTGATGTGGTCTGTTCTTTGGGGTGTATCATACTGTAGTTGGGAGGATAACTGCTCGGAGATTAAGCAGCTACATCAAGCTACTGTAAAAAATCCGTAGATAAATAAAAAATATAATGATGATGATGATGAATTTGTCAAGCACGGAGTTGCGAAACAAGGACGAAAAATTATACAGCGTGAAAACGATGTTTAGCCATGTGGCTATGATCAACGATCGTACCGTAATATATAGTGTCCTCCATCCGAGCACCTTTTTATTTATTTATTTATTTATTTATTTTTCTGTTCAGGGAAAATTCGAGGCCAAAAACTTAAATTACCTGAAAATTACTTAAAATAACGTTGTTACGCAGTTTTATTTAAAAAAAAAGAGAATAGAAAACACTCTTTAAAAAGACTCTATGAACAGAATTTATGCAAGAGCCTTTTTCCTAGCAGTTCACGACAGTCTGGACACTGGTAGAATTCTCGATTCATACAAAAATCACATTCTTTGAGAACCTGGTGAAGCTGTTCATTTTAACGTCTGCCAGATGAGTGCATCTGTCGCATATCCACGCTCAGAAGTGAAAAGTCGCTGCTACCAGGTTGAAGCCATCGGCTGTGGATTTTGAA
>NC_090878.1:22783296-22785796 GCF_036669935.1 Montipora foliosa
TCTCAGCAGTTTGAGCCTTTCAAGTACAAATGAGGAGATGTGTTCATGAATACACATACACTGTATATTTTATCTCTTTGTTTCCATCGCAAAGTGAACTCCTGGTGCTCTTGGCCTTTTTCATTGAACTGTGTTTCGAATTTATTTTTTAGTTGCATGACAGTGAAAACAAGCTATGCACACATTTCATGAAAAATGCAGAGTACCCCCAATCTAAACTCCCATCACTCCTGTTTCAAGCCAGGGTTAAATACTCTGTCAGCTTTTAAATATTACTTGTTTTTTTTTTTGCGTCTAGATATTACAGCGCTGGGCAAACTCCCCTTGATTAATATGGCTTTTGATTCTTATTCTTATGGGAGCAATGTTGGCTCAGTAGTTTGAACACTCACCTCCCACCAAGACCAGGTGTCATGTGGACTGATTTCCATACGCATAAGTTCTCCGGTTCACCCATTCCCCCCCCCCCCCCCCCCCCCCCTCCTCCTCAAAAACCAACATTTGGTTTGATTTGATTTGAGTTATTTGCTGCATACCGTGTCCCAAATTAATGCCTCATCACTGAAGAACTTCACACTTAAATAAAGAGAGATCATGCTAAGCTAGCCCAACTTTAGATGGAAAGACATGTATGCACACTGGGTACTCCTTGCCCTACTTTCTGCAAATGGGTTTTTTGTGTGGACACAAGTACATGTATAATCTATAAGGGTAATGAGATCAGGGGGCGTTCAGTTTGTAGTGCATTTAAGTCCAACCATTTGCAGTTGAAATTACATTATAAACAGCCTGAATGTTGTACATGCACATGTAGATGTATTTCCAATGATAATTCTTTGATGAGAATTAGTCAACTTTCATTTATTATCATCCTTATCTAGGTACAGCACCTTATGACTACCCTGGCGCATCCTTTGCATTTGTAGTTGTTTGGCGAAATGGCAGCTCAACGACTGTGTGGACTGGTCAGTGTCTTGTTTGTTCCGATGGCCATGAAAAACTACTCACCTCCTGGTTGTTACGATCTAAAGTGAAAACTTGTATTGACAAGTGGAAATCAACAATGATTGGACGCGACACTTTCACCAGATTTGAACAAAGACCTGGACCTCGAAAACCGAACGAGGGTGCTTCAGAAACTCCACCAGTTATTGATTCAGTTATCAAGACTGAATTGATTCCTGACAGTAGTCCCTGCAAGTTAAATGGAAATTGGTACAACAGCTTAGGTTCTGAAATGATTCTTACACAGATGGATGGAGGAATTGACGGAGAATACCGCACGGCTGTGGAGAGAACAACTGGGGCAGCTGGAACAAGTCATTCCAAGATTCTAGGCATCGGACAACTTGGAGGCCCAAGCAGCACTTTTGCTTTCTTTGTGGTGTGGAGAAATGGTGCATCTGTAACCGGCTGGGTTGGTCAGTGTCACGTCTGTGGAGAGAACCAAACAGAAATCATTGAAAGCACATGGCTATTAAGGTCGCAAATAAAGCAGTGCAGTGAAAATTGGCAGTCTACGTTATACAGCGAGGATAGCTTCACTCGTACAGAGCAGAATGAAGGACCTAGAAAGAAAGATGACACACATGTACCATTAGATAGGGGTGAGGCAGAGCAACCAATGGCATGTGAGGGATGCAGCATTGTGCATTCTTTCATGCTGTTGGGTTTGAGTGCAATAGTTTCATTAGCACACTTGTTTTAGCAAGAACATGATTATATATACATGAGCAATCCAAATTTACCATATTTATTCAAATTAGTACCCTCTTTGATGTAAGTGCAGCCTACAGGTACTACCATTTCCAAACACTTATTATACGCGAACACTGAAAGTGGAAAATAAACCTCAACAAGTACATGTAACAACACTACTGTACAGTGAAAAAGTGTGGAGATAAGAAATGTGGAACTGACTAACAGCGACAGTTTTTAGAAGATGACTTCTATTGGTGCACACAGAGTGATTTTATATGAGGGGGGATGTGAACTAGTTTTCTAATTCAATATGGCTGACCATACATCTATGATACTCCCTCATTGGTTCGTTTATATTTTGTAGCAGCAACTTGTTGCCAAAAGTGTACACACATTGCCACAACACTGCTTTCACTAATTTTGTCCCTGCAATCAGTCGCACAAATTCAGAATTCATGCGACTGATTTCAAGTGATCGGAGCAACGAAATTTTGCTGCAGCGACAATGATTTTCACAAAATTGACCGTGTCACAGAAGCCGAATTGTTGCGACAACTTTTGCCTGCGACTTGTCGCATAGTGTGTCCCGGCCTTTATAGACAACTGAAAAGTTCAGTTGGCTCAAACGGGATTCAAACCCATGACCTCTGTGATGCCCGTGCAATGCTCTACTAGTATTTCGCACTCTATTTTGTTTTTTTAAGCTAATTATAATCCTAAAAGGGCCACTTGCAGATTTTACTTTGTCAAATGCCAGTCAGGACAATAATTTTACTCATTAATGGGAAACCCATGATTT
>NC_090878.1:22790796-22810796 GCF_036669935.1 Montipora foliosa
CCCCAAACTATAATACAATATTGAAAATAAGGGTAAACTAACGAGTAATACAACGTTTTCAAGGCAAGCTTAGTAAGACAAGGACTTGATCTACCAATAATACCAATAGATTTAAAAATTTTGCACGCAATATGTGAGATATGTGGTTTCCATGAAAGGTTTTCATCCGAAATAACACCAAGAAAAGTAACTTCCTTTAACGCGGGTGATCTTGTGACCATTAATTTCAATATTGAAATCAAATTCTTCTCTTCTTTGCCTTGGTTTGAAGATTACATAGATTGATTTCTTAACATTTAGAGTCAACTTGTTTGCTTTGAACCATTCAGATAACTCAAGCATTTCAGAAGTTATAGTACGTTTTAAAGTCGGGATATCATTATGTGAGAAGAATAGATTTGTATCATCAGCACTGAAATAAGACAAGGTCATAAAGATTTGAAAGATGACATATATCATTAATATAGATTAAAAAATATATATTATTTTCTACACGGTCAAGGCCAAAAAAGAGAACAAAGACCTATAACAAAGACATTTGTGGGGTTTTATAACCGTTCCCCCCTATTAACTATGGACAACGGGACTGCGGGAGCAACAGTTATACACTCTACATAAATTCCACTTAGCTTTCGAATGCGGGACTGCAAGAGCAATAGTTATACACTCCATGAACTCCACTTTGTTCACGGCTGTGAAGCTGCGGGAGCACTGGCTATACACCCACTGAATTCCCCTTATCTTTCGACTACGTTACAGGAGTGCGCGACTGAGGGAGCGATTTTTATACTCTCGCTGAATTCCACTTAGTTAACGACTGCGGGAGTGCGGGACCAACAGATTTATGCCGTGAAAAAATGGCCGGGTATCCTGAATCCTGAGGGACTTTACGGGAGTTTTAAGGTTAACTTGGCTAACTAAGAATGGGCCGAAACCGTTTGAATTAGCCCACAGTGGGCTATTTGCCCCAAATTGTGACCAAAATGGCTCAAAAATGGTTGCTATGGGTTAAACTAATTGTTTCGTTGCCATGGCTCTATTGCCACTTTGGAACTGAAACAGACTGGTACTGAAATGAACATAAATGCATAAAATTAGCCCTGAGAGGGACTTAACGGGAGCTTTAAGGTTAACTTGGCTAGATAAGGATGGGCCAAAACCGTTTGAATTTAAAGTTCCGAAAAATAATTGCAGCCCAGAGTGGGCTATTTGCCCCAATATTAATAATGGTAGCTAGGGGTTAAATCAATTCTACTTCATCATCATTAGGGAAGACCTTGGACAGCAATGACAAGAACCAGGTTGCTGACCAGCGGTTTCCGTTAAAACAATGGTTTGCTGGGGGTGCTCAGTATTGCTGGCTCAGAAAACCTGGTTGTGGTCATTGTTATTTAAGTTAATTCCTTAGTATTGCATTGCGCATCCCTAATGCGCACGATTTTCGCGTCATTAGCGCGCGCACATGAGCACGTGCGCGTAAAAAACGCAAGAGATTTCCCTCAAACTAAGCCCGATAGCGAAAATAAATGCTCTTTTTCTCTCAAACGAGCACGGTGACCCCCGATTTTTTTTCAGGTATTTGCTAAGAAATTGAGGGGGGTGTGTGACTGATAACCGTTCTAAAACTTGGGTCAATTACGTCTTTGGTTGATTCCGTCGATATCCCGGTAGCCACTCTACCTGTCAACGTGGCGAGATTAGTTCGGCATCGAAGGCACAGTAACTCTTTACGAGTAGCCCAGTTTGAATTCGCTGATATCAGTCCCTTTTCAACTCACTAGAAAATATTGCCAGACTATTATGCAAGCTATACTTAGAACATCGTGTTACAATCTTAGGCTAACAAGAATTGCGCAGTGGTAAGGAAAAGCTACTTTTGCGAGGAGGAGGCGTATTCTAGTGGACGCATGCTCAGAGTACATCTTCCAGAAACATCTGACTGCCATCCTCTTATTCTGAAGGAGAGGAAGGTTGGGACGGTAACGAAATTAGCTGCTGCGAGTTTACCGTTATGAGTATGCGCAATCAAAAAGACCGCTGAATGAAAACTCGAAGGAGTAGGAGTAGAAGTAGCGCTTTCAGCTCTTTCGCTGCTAAAATTGAAAGGAGGGGTTGGGTGGGTGGGCGATTGACGTCAAACTTCAATATGGCGGATTGATGAGAAGACGCGTAGTAACGGATTCATATGCGCTCTCACTTTAAAGACGCAGGCAAGGCAAGGGAAAGCGACTTCTGGGTCCGTGAGCTTATCTCACTGTTTACTTTTTACAGCGACATTAGTTCAGGTGCGACTGTTTCAGATTACGTCATTTTTTGTCAGTCCAACTACTCTTGGTCGGGTTGTTTTCGATCTGCCATTGTTACGGTGATTTACTACGGAACTGATTTTATCCACGGCTCCTTAAGAGATAGAGGCACAATTTTCAAAATGGCCGATGTTCCTTTCTCGCGAACTCTCTTCTAAATTAGCTTAGTTCAAATCCAGCGCCAGATTCCACAGCGTACAAAAGTTTTTCTCTCATGGTCGCGTCATCGAGGTATTCTGGCAACTTTAACAAGTTCATACAGGTACTGGCAGTTGGCAGCCTGTCCTCGGGTCCTGCGCTGTGGACACAGAATGGAGGCTCCAGTTCCTACAAAACAAAGTATTTCGTCGTTAGTTACAGATGACTTGCGGAAAATCCGAACAATTGGAAGACAACGATTTGCTGAAAAACCGACTAACTGTCGTTAAGGCTGACACGGCTCTTAAAAAAAAAAAAAAAAACACGCCGCTATCAGCTTCGCCTGTTGGCGTAAGCAAGTTCCCCCAGTGTACGGTGGAGTTTTGAACGCCAATGTTCACGCGTGGCTTAGTTGCCGAATATTCAACATGTTGAAAAATTTCGGCACCACCGAACATTTCCTCCAAGTTTGCACGCGTGAAAAGCTATCGTCTTACCATGTTAAGGACTGGCCAAACGCACTAATTTAATTTATTAACTTTGCCAGTCAAGCTGACAGAGCGTCACAACAGCTTGCACCAATTACTGTTACTGTGCCCCCCCTTTTTTTACCCTCCCAACCATGATACACAACAGAAGACAGACCACTGCACCGGGAACTACGTACCCTACTCTTAGCGACAGGATTATGAACATTGAAGGATTGTGAGACGGGGCCTACGGTTTATCGTCCTTATCCGAGAAGTCTAGAGAGTCTAACCATTTGCGGATGTAATTACAAAGGCACCAACCCTGAGTGTTGGTCCGGCCGGAGTTGAAATCACGACCTCCCGCGTGACAGTCCGCGGTGCTCAACCAAATGGGCCACTGGTGTTGCGACATGTTTGATGATGTTGGATCAAATTTGAAAACGGTCCAATTTTTAGTGCAACATTTTGGATGTTGCATTATGTTGCACTCGTTTGGACACGTTCAGGCAACATTCTTGCACTGGGGCATGCGTGCTATTGTAGGTCCACTTGTTGCGCGCCATGGGCCTGAGGCACATGAACATAGCCATGTTGCGTTTAAATTGTTGAAAATGTTGCGTGCAGTTGGCCAGGCCTTTACACTAACACGCATGCTTACCATTTTACACCAAGACGCATGTGTAGTATTGGAGATACGACGAATGAATATGGCGGCAAGTGGCGATTTGGTTGGTGAAGCAACTTTGGAAGACCAAATAAGCACATGCAGTAGTCCAAATTTTTATCTTCTTTAACCAACTTGTTTTTCCAAGTTTCTCCTCCATTTCGTGGCAGAGAACCCTTAAGTAGTCGCTGTATATAGAAGGATAAGCTGGCCAAGTATCACTTATTAGGTCTTCCAACATTGCTTCAGAAATCAAATCACCATTTGCCGCCATATTCATTCGTCGTATCTCCAAAATCACGCATGCGTCTTGGTGTAAAATGGTAGGGCGATAGCTTTTCACGCGTGCACTCCTGGAGAAAATGTTCACTGGTGCCAAAAATTATTCGGCGCCGTGTGAACATTAGCGCTCAAAACGTTGAAACTGTTTTGAGCCCCCTTAACAACATGCCATACAAAGTGTAAAATGTAGCACGATTCAATCGGCGTGTGACCTTCCAACAACAATAGGCGAAAACGCAAGTTGCTCTACCTCCACGCAATACGAAAATAAGTGTAAATTAGTGTCTAAATTGAACGAATTTCGCAAACAGGGATACAAGAGCTGATAACCTATTAATGTGTCCGAGTAAATAAGAATTGTTCCGATAGAAAACCCACCTTAAATCCTAGAAGCGGTGGCCGTGAACAGCTTGTAACAAACTTCAAGAGTTGACGCTTCTGCGTGTCTGTGAAGTGATTTACAACTCGCCAGAATGAAAGCACACAGGGATGGTCTTGAGTAAAACCACCTGGCAATAAAAAAAATAAAATTAAAAGCCAACAAAAATTATGGGAACACCAGAAGCGACAAAGGTGTCGTCATCACCATCATCACCCCTCGTCGTCATAGTCGTCGTCACCGTCGTCGTCATTACCATCATCATCATCAATCTCATCGTCATCATCATCACCATCACCATTGTAACCGTCGTCATCATCATCATCATCATCAATCTCATCGTCATCATTATCACCATCACCATCGTCACCGTCGTCGTTATCATCATCATCAATCTCATCATCATCATCACCATCACCACCGTCGTCGTTATCATCATCATCATCAATCTCATCGTCATCATCATCACCATCACTATCGTCACCGTCGTCGTCGTCATCATCATCATCATCATCAATCTTATCGTCATCATCATCACCATCGTCACCGTCGTCGTCATCATCATCATCAACCTCATCCTCATCGTCGTTGTCATCGTCATCATCATCATCGTCGTCGTCGCTCATGTCATCGCCCACATAATACGGTGCCCTTAGCAACCGTGATGGGCATCAAAACGCACCTTACAATAACCGTTTGTGTCGTCGTATCTGCCTTGCGATCATTCTATCTTTTTGGCGCTGAACAATGCTGGCAAAGTTCGCTTTACCTGGATTAGAAGGAATCGCCTTTGAAATTGAATAGATATATTTCTTGTGTTTTTAATCTCGGATACTGCGTTTTTAGCGCTCTGATTCGCTCTGTCTCGGTTATCATCTCATTCATCGTATGACCTTCTGTGGCAACTGATTGAAACAGCTAATGGTCGTTTTGTAAGACTGAAATAGTTTAGAGTTGGATGGTCGTCGTGGTTGCTAAAGTTCCATCTACAAACTTGCACAAATATCTTGCGACATTTTTAATTTTCTTGTCCATATACAAAAAAGATTATATTTCGACTCCCCTCCCCAAATAAAAGGGAGCTTAAGCAACGACATTACGCGGCGCGGTGGCCTCATAATTAGAGTGCTCGACTCCGTATCGAGTCGTCCGGGTTCGCGTCCTGGCCGGGGAAATTGTGTTGTTTTCTTGGGGAAGACACTCTACTCTCACGCTGCCTCTCTCCACCCTGGTGTATAAATGGGTACCGGCGAAAATTCTGGGGGTAACCTTGCGATGGACTAGCATCCCATCCAGGGGGGAGTAGAAATACTCCTAGTCGTTTCATTCTACAGAAACCGGAGATAAGCGCCGACCTGATGGGCCTTTCTTGGCTCTTCACAGAGACTTTTCTTAAGCAACGACAACGGCGACGGCAACGAGAAGGTTACAAACTTGCATATTTAGAGAGCAAAAACAATAGCTTTGCACGCCCTGCACGTGCGTTTTTCATTTTTGCCTATTTCTTTGCCGTCGTCTTCAAAACAATAGATGGTTTTCACTCACGTGACTTGGCGCCATATTGGTGTACAAAACAATACAAAATGTGTGCATGGAATATGCATAAAAATAGAGTTTGGTTCCCAAAGGAGAGAACGTCTATTGTTCTTGTACACCAACATGGCCGCTGTGACGTCACGTGAAAACGATCTATAGGAAGCTTAAGATTTATGTCGTAGAGTTAGAGTTAAGTTTCCAAAATCCTGAATTCAGGATTTTGAACTGCCAAAATCCTGAATTCAAGATTTTGGACTTCCAAAATCTTGAATTCAGGATTTTGGAAACTTAACTCTAACTCTACGACATAAATCTTAAGCTTCCTATAGATCGTTTTCTCTAACTCTAAGTCATATCTCTACTGAAATAACTCTATTGATAGTTAACCTCGCGACGGACACAACGACGCCGCAAAATAATGATATCATTGGTTAAAATAGCATAAATAATCGTGCTGCACGGGCAGCACGGATTTTAGCACGGATCCTTGTGGTAATCTGCATAACAACGACCTGAAATCACCAATTGAGGCTTTGACGACAACGTGAGCATTCAACAGAGAATCCTTCATTTTCTGTTTTCATTTTGTAACTGCTCGCGGACTACCAATTTATTTTTAGGATACTTCACCCAAATTATAAGAAGTGAACGAGACAGAATAACTGCAAAAGACTTATGCTAAAGCAAAGTGATATTTTGAGGTGACGTTTTCGTCGACGTCGCCTTCGTAGATCTTAACGTCTAGGCTCTGAATAACGTGAAACAGCCAAATTTGAGGTTTTATGACGAACGTCAGCAGTTGAGGATACATTTTCATTCTCTGCCCTAAATTAAGCGCCGTTACGACCAGTATCATTTTTTAAAGAAACTACCACGCCCTAGTCATATTAAAAAGGGTGGAATAGTCACGAAGTGATTACAACAACGTGAATTTATATTTTGAGATAACGTTCTCGTTGCCGTCTCCGTCGTCGTTGCTTAAGCTCCCTAATGTCGAGACAGGGATGGCTTATTTTCGCCTCTTCCTGAACAACATTGTATTGGGTGGTGTGGGGGAAGGGGTCATCATTGGCCCTCTTTTCAAGTTATAGTACAAAAATTCTATTAATGGGAAACGCCTAAACTCTTTTTTTCCCCAGGAATGTAGAAACAATATTTTTACCTGAGTAATTCGTGTTTCTTCTGAGATCGTCAAGATCTACTGGAATCAATGCGCCAGAAACCAGAACCTAAGATATTTAAGACTACATAAGTCAGTTTAATAAAGAGAAAAGAACCCGAATGGCAAATGCAGATAAGATATGGGCTACGGAGCAGTCTCGCTCTGCCTTGATAAATGGAATTTAGGACTCTGGAGATTTGAATAACTGAAGGGAAGAGCCAAGATGTAATTGGATTTGGTCACAGGAAAAACGATTTGGTTCAATCCTTTCCCTAGCCCTCTACTCCACCCTTTTGGGGGCCTCTCCAGTTAGGGCTGAGTGATTTGAAGAAAGGGTTGGAGGAACCTCAGGTTAATTACCTTGGGAACCTGTAGAATCCTAAGACAACTTTATGGTTAGAAAAACCCTAATGAACGCTTAGTGTCGACCTTAGTCAAAACAACTCAATCCTCTTTTAACCTTTTTGTACTATTTTGTATCAACCTTATTAACGTCACCTGCAACTCGTTGTGATCAAACATTCGAAGCCAGTCCAAGTTGATAACATCCGACAGCCCCGTTCTGAATGCTTGGCAGTGACGATGAATCTATAATAGAAGGAAGCGAGAGAAAGAACTAGCAGTGAACCTAGGTGTAAAAAAACTAAACAAATAAATAAAACTCAATATCTTTGAGGCATGGCCTAAACTCTTTCCTGCTGTTTGTCGAACTGGGCGGCGGCGTGTCCAGTGGTTAGGGCATTGAGTTTACAAGCGGTTGCCCGGGTTCAAATCCCATTCTAACCACTGGTTTGGATTTGTTTCCAGTTGTCCCGGATTCAACTCCATCACGCTTTGTAAATAAGTTAAAAGACCCTAAATCGCTCAAAATCATCAAATCCTTTACTCATAAATTCTAAGCTTTGCACTGTTTCATCTTTCGTTGCTGCGGGTTTCTTTGATTGCTCCAGTAGCATCTCCTTCATCTTAGCAATCTCATCCGCCATGACAGACAGTTGATCCTTAAGATTGCTGTTGTCTCTCTTAAGGCTCGCAATAGACTCAGGCATGCCTGGTTTTCTCGGAAAACAATTAAAGAAAACGATCGGGAAAGAAAGAAATGGAAAATTATCGAAACTTGACTAGGAATAGCGGAGCTCGTGAAGCTCGCGAAGTAACTCGGAGCTCGTGAAGTAACGTCCCTACTGTTAAATTTGAAAGGTTTCTTTCAGATTATTAAAAGTGGGGTACCTGTGAACTAGCTTGATAGCTAAGTGCACTTTTACTTTAAACAAACCATGTACACTTTTTTCCATTTCCATTTCCACCAGAGCTAAACATGTTTAAATTGCTGTATCCTTCCTTTTTCTTTGTTTTTTTTTTTAATCCAGCAGTACAGGTGAATTTGAATTCAAACCAAAGTGGGAACTTTAAATAAAAGAAGAAACCGACACAAAAGGACAAATATTGACCACATAACCGTGATCATTTTTTTCCACCCATCTGTGTTTGCATTCTCGACTGAACCTTAAATTATGCCACTTCGTGCCGTTGCAAGATGGTAGAAGGTCGGTGAAAGCGCAGGATATCAATAGCATCTTTCTCCCGTATGCAAATGCCGTTGATGCCAACTGACTTTAAGGGCACTTGGTAGACATATCCTATGCGCATGAATTGCAAAACGTATTGAGATAATACGAATCAACATTTTCCTGTGATGATCTCGTTCTTGTCGATGTTCTCGACGTCTGTTTGAGATCCCTGCTTTTAACTCCGTGCCTTTGTTAATTAGAAATTCATTGCCTACGTGAACTGACCTGTTTGTTGAGTCGGTAATCAGCCACAAGGTGAATGTAACTAATCCGGTTGCTATTAGTAACTGGGATGTCCCGACCACCGGGCTTTAACTCCACCACCTATCACATAACACACAATGATAACAAGGAGAGACATGTAAGCCCCTGGTGACTCAATCCACCGTACCCAGAGAAGCTGGGAGTTCCCGTTTAGGGAGGAAGGAGAGAAACCACAAAGAAAAGACCATTAACAGAAAGAAAATTACTTGGACTGAGTTTAAGCTCTGAGTTAATTAACTTAAAAATCCAATATTTAAATACCGTATTTCCTCGAATAATAGCCGGGGGCGATTATTTCTTTTTTCGCACCAAAAGTGTTATTCGGTTATTCGAGGGAAGACGATTATTCGAGGGAGGCGATTATTTCAAATATTTCTCACAGAAGGTCGTACCTTAAATATTTTGTATAATTATACCATTAAATCAAAAAAATAATGGCATGTACCAATTGAACTATCCCATCTCGTTTGCACTTTCCTGAATGCAGAAGATAGCAATGAAGGAGATGCCGAGGTTATCGGAAAGCGGACTTTAAAAAAACAGGACTTGTTGTTCCAGCAATTTATTCATTGCGAACAAGGAACAAGAACATATCCGATGTGTTAAATAGAGAGCTCCAAGCAATAAAGGAAAAAGTGAAGTATATGAACGTTGTCATAGAAAAAACTGTAAAAAAACCGGTGCTTTTGTAATCATACAGTGGTGAAGGAACAATTAAATAAAAGCTTGTTTGTTACCCAAGATGCCAATTTTTAACTTTAGAGGGAGGGATAAGAGAAAGAGAAAATGGCGAGGGGAGGGGGGGGGGGGGCGATTATTCGAGGGAGGCTATTATTTTAAATATTTCGGTCAAAAGGGGGCGATTAATCGAGGGCCGGCTATTATTCGAGGAAATACGGTAATTCCTAATTCCTAATTCTTAATTAACTACCCATGTTCTAAACGTGCAATGGACTTGAATATGGATTTTAAAAGTTGGTTTCCTTTGACATGGCTTAAAACTCTAAACTATCGACTGAGAGAATCAGAAGGTTTCAATCATTAGTTAGGCTGTCACATGCAATGTTAGAGCGGTTTTCAATTGAGTGTCGAAAGTAATTAGCGAATTACTACGCGCCTCGTTGGCTATTTACCATCTCGTATCCAGCGCGGGCTCATGGAATAATTGTTAATTAGCTTCTCTTCTTCGTCCACCAGCATTTCTTCATTACACCGTTGTCACCTCAGCCTTAAGAGATTGGCTATTAAGTCTTCCGCAATTTTCGTACATGCAATGTACATGGTAAAAGCATGGTAGGGTTAGATAACTTGTGGGATTGCTTTAGAAATACAAATAATTAAAAAAGTCAACTTTGTAAGCGGTTTCAACGACAAAATTGGCTGAACCAATAGAGCTCCACCTACGAATCCAAGACGGGACTATTTTATTTGGATATGATTTCGACTTAAGTTGAGATCAATATAAGGTCAGCCTCAGAACTGAGACATATTTCTACTTGGTTTTATATTATTTCATAGTGTTTTACCTGACTTTCGCCAAGGTCATTATTCACGACAGTGAAGTTAAGTGACAGCTCCTCAACATTTCCACGGTAATTTTTAAGAAACAGTAAGTTCCTGTAGTGGAAGAGAAAATGACTGAATGACTGAATGAATAAATAAATAAAAAATAACACGAAAAGCAGACAAACAACAAAACCAGTAAGTAAGTATCTGATAGTGAGTGAGTGATTGAGTGAGTGAGTGAGTGAGTGAGTGAGTGAGTGAGTGAGTAAAACAGTAAACAGTAAATCTTTATTGCGCCTTACTCTCCAAAGGGAGGTATCGGTCTCGTTACAATAAAGGTGATGATATCTACTAGAATAACTAATTAACTAAAAAGATCATACAATTACTTGTAATACAATTGGTATAAAATTATTATTTTAATTATTTTGCATTTAGGAAGTCTTTTCTCTTCTGAAACATTAAATATGTGTATTTACCTACTATCTTTGAAGTGCTTTCGTTTTCTAGGGTAAGTAAATACCGTATTTTATCCTCATCATTAAGGCTTTTGAAAACAACATCGTGTGTTGAAAGGAGAGAATGGAGCTCATTTCTAATGTTATCGTACCCTGGGCAATACATCAAGAAGTGCCGCTCGTCTTCTATATAGCCTCCCGCAGACTAGACACGTTCTTCCATCTACTGGGGTTGGTGCACCTCTATTTTCGTATTTCCCAGTCTGTATTCGCAAGCTATGAACCTCCAGACGCAATTTTGTCATACTTATTCTATGTGCTGGGTTTCTGATAGTTTTGAGATAGTCTTCCAATTGGTAGTCGAATTTGACTTCTTTGTGTGTAAATTTCTCTCTAGAGCCTTCGGAAGTGTTGTTGCGAGCCTTCAGCCAATTTCGAATGTAGTCCTTTTTAAGCTGTTTCTTTATGGAGGAACGAGCATTCTTAATGTGTAGTTGGCTTGATGTATTGCCTGTGAGTGAGTGAGTGACCGACAAAAACTAAGCCAGCTTGAAGAACGGATGGGGAAATTTGAAGTGCTCGGTACAGGCGAGGATGGAACTCACATCCGCGATCGTGTGCGCTACCTAATGAACCACAAAGCCATTTCCGTCGAATTTGATGTCTGGCAATCTTATTTCCGGATGGGGGATATATATATCTTATTAGAGGTTTTGGTGTGTAGTGTCGCTGAGTATTTTGACGAGTTGTGCTGTATTTTGACGAGCCCGCTAGGGCGAGTCAAAATACAAACAACGAGTAAAATTAGCGACACTACACACCAAAACATCTAATAAGCTATTTATTATCCAACGATTTGTACTAAATTTCTAGCAAATGAATTGGAAACAACCGAAAACGTGTGACAGATCGCGGGGCAACGTCTGCATCTAAACTAGTCAAACCGCTTCCCTACTGTACAATAACTAACTGTACAATATCGTGAAATATTTGTGCTCGTTTCGTCCGTTTTCTGTACAATAACTAATACAGTTGGATAATAAGAAACGATTATCGCGGCAAAAGAACATCGCAATTCAACAAGCAACTTGACAGTTACAACAAAAACTGGAAAAATCAGGCTTCAAAGAGATTCGAACTGCACAATTACGCTTTATACTGATCTCAACAGGGAACTGGTTACGTCATACCTGTACATTTCTGGGTCAAGTGATTCGAGGTGATGAATATCTACATCTGTTCCGTGTTTGCTGAGAAGCTTGCAAAGGAAAAAGCTGGCGAAAGGTAGCTCCACCATCATGTTTTCATACAACGCCTGAAAAAAAGGGTAAAGTTTACTCAAGTCCACGAGTTCCTGAACATGTATAGTAAGTTACTACTGAAAAAGATTTGTGACTCGAAACTTCTATTTACGCACTCCGATAGGTTCGCAAGATGTCAAGCGGTTGCAGAGGTTGAGATAAAATGATTTCAATTATTAAGGATTAAAGATGTCAAAACACTTGGAAATGGCCTTTACCACTTTGGCCACATGAAGACTGACAAAAGCACGCACTGCCTAACACGAGTCAAACATCATCATCATCGTCGTCATGGTCGTCATAATCATCATCATCATCGTCGTCATCGTCATCGTCGTTGTCATCGTCGTCGTCGTCATCATCATCATCGTCGTCGTCGTCGTCATCGTCATCCTCGTTGTCATCGTCATCGTCATCATCATCGTCGTCGTCGTCGTCATAGTCATCACCATCATCATCGTCTTCGTCATCATCATCATTAATTATTAATAGGAAACCAACACACCTTTCCTAACATTCTTCCAAGAAAATGGTAGTGCTTCAAATAATCATTTGCCAAAATACCAGCCTATGTGAAAGAGAGAAAAGAAGATCACATATGTGCTTGATGATTGTAAATAAGACCATCAACTGATTGGCCAAGTTGGTTCAGGAGGAAAACCCTGCCCTGCGAACCCTAAATGATGTCCCTCATGATCGCTCGACCAATGCAATCTGCTCAGAGATGCAACTAATTACAAGCCAATAGCCTATTTTATTGGTGGTCAGTTCGCCGCGATTCCTTCCTTGCGATACTTCTATTCCTTTATAGGGGCAAAGGGACAAAGTGGTAATTTCAAATGAACTGTAAAACCAGCCATCAGCCCACACAAAGGATAGGAACTACCCAGGACTGAATAGACCCTATGCAAAAATGGCTGCCTTCAAATTATTCTTTTGTTCATAATAGCCCAACTAACCTCGTTTTTGAGACAAAAATTCTAAAGAATTTGTTATCCCGAACGACGTTAGTTGGGCTATTTTGAACAAGAAGAAAAGAATAATTTAAAGGCAGCCATTTTTGCATAGGGTCTATAGAGAAAAACCATAAGCACTGAGGGCTATTTTGAGGAGCGTCACAAAGTGTCCCCTTTCATTTCTCCTACACTCAACATAAATTTTGTAACTAAGGTGTCCCCTTATCTTCATTCTTTAAGTTCAGGAAATCGTATGAACCCGAGTGCATTTCGTGATTAATAGGCCTACGACCATAAATCACAAAATGCACGAGCAAGTTCCTACGATTTTTTAATGATTATATATTCGACAAATTTACTGCATCGCTGTTTTCATAGCATCTTCCGTATTGCATTCTATAACCTATTTATGCAATCGTTATTGACCAATCGGAAATGAGATATATATGCCGTTGAGTATATAATACGTAGATTCAAACACTGAAGATAACACTAACGCGAAAACAACCCTAAAGCATACTGTACAGTTGTAAATTCTAGTTGGCGTTTTAGAGTTAAAAGGACACTGTGATATTTATCAAGATTCTAATTAGCCTCTATCAAAAATACCATTATTCTCTTTGTTTGTCCCTCCAAAATCTTGCATAGGCATTGTTTTTTTTTTCTCATGGACTTATAGTGGTCCCAACGGGAAAATTGAAAGCAACGCCTATGCAAAATTTTGAATAGGGTCGTACCTCTTGTTGAACACTATGTTTCATTGGCTGTGTAGTGCCGTACTTCCTATTGTTTTCTGTGTTAAATCCAATGTTCTATTGTTATTTTGGCCAATCCTGAAGCCCGTTCAATGAGGTACGACACGACCCAAAATTTTGGAGGGACAAACAAGGAGTATTATGGTATTTGTAACAGTGGCTAATTAGCTTCACTTCGGAACATATGCTTCAGAGCTAGTACGCAAAAAACCATCATAGCCTCCAACTCTGGGTTATCAGCAGTCCTGCATCGAACAACCTTGTCCACGTAAATTCACCACTTCCTTAAACAATTTTCAAAACTATCTTTTTCATTTTACACATAACTTAGATGCTAAGACGTCCAACCACTTTCAGTTCAAAACTACACCGTGAAAGCGATGGGAATGCCAGTTGTTCAAGTGGAGTAACTATATTTGCAAGTTGGTCAAGCCACATTTTCTTCTCCTATATCGTTTGCATATATATTAACCTTAACGTGTGCGATCTCTTATTTTAAGTTCTTCATGTGTCAAAGCCAAAGAAAAATGTCTATGGCAAAAGGTAATTATTTTGCCAAGCCAAACGGAGTGTACCTGAGGGTTTGGGTACAACAGCCTCTCGTGAGTTGACTTGAAAAAGCCAATGTTAGGGTCGAAGCCAGCTTTGAGAAGTTGACTCAGGAACTCTCTGATAAACAGAAGTAACAAAAAGTTAATAGAGTACTTCCATTCAGTTCACACTTTTGGTCATGCATTTCGGCTGCATTATATCGAGATCTACATACGAATGACTGAAAAATGCAAGATAGATGCATGTGGCAAGGTGGCCAGAAGAAAAAAAAAAACCATCAGGGATTATTCGAGCCACAGGCTCCACAAAAATACACGTACAAGGCTAGCTTGCTAACAATCACAATTTGGCGTGACTTTAAGAAAAATGCATCGAGGATTTCAAAAAAAGCAAAGAAACAACACAGGCAAAGAGGAAGAATCTAGGCCAAAGTAAAAATGAGCACAAAAGCGATTGCACATTCGCGGCATTAAGTTCTTTGATGAAATTTTTACGAACGTGACTTTTAACAGCAGAAGCATGCACTAAAGAGGTGGTTCGGAATTATATTTATATTAAGAATATACGACAGGATTCCCTGGCTATCTAAATATGTAAAAGAAACCTTTAGAGAAATTTCCTCGCATGTTAGCTTGACAATAAAAGGCGAAGCTACGACTTTACCACCAGAGCATAGACTTATAACTGCTGGAGGGACCAACTAAATTTCCAACAGCACGCGAACGAAAGCGAGTTATTGTGATTCTGAATTGATGTGAGTAAAGATACATGGCAAGCTTGATGTGGGCTGAACATTGTCACAACAACTGCAAGCTTTAATTAAAGGACCTATGAAATTATACGCTACTTGGAAGCGATCAAACTGCGACTAACGAAACAGTGGGAATTGAAGAAAAGAAAACTAAAAGGCAAACTTAGGTTTATAAAAGAATGGTTTATCAAAGACTGAATGCAAATGCATGCAAAACTAGGCTACGCGAAGCAGGACATGACGTTCATAACTTACAGCAATCAAGAAAATTACTACTCTACGTGACTAACATGAAACACACTAATTAACTCTCTAACAGCACTTATAAGCTCTTGTTCGAGAATAGTTAGTCGTCATTAGGGAGTTTAAGAACGACAACGGCTGTAGTAACGAAAACGTCACTTTAAAATATACCTTTGCCCTTTCTTGAGAATTTCGCGTTAAGTCCATCTTGTTCACGGTGTACCGAAAATTTGCAGAGCCTCATTGCTGGATTGGCACGAAAGGTTTTGGAGCAAAGATTAAAAAAAGAAAGAATCATCGTTGCATGCCCACGTTGTCGTCAAAACCTTAAAATTCGGTTCTTTTACGTTGATATTTTGCAGAGTACGACAAGGAAATGTACGCAAATGCATGCTGCACGTGCAGCCCGACCTTGCATTTTTCTTTTCAAGCCAATAGGATAAATGCATTTGTACGCAGTTGCCGCCAAAGCCGTCGTTGTTCCTTAAGCTCTCTAGTGCTGAAACGTGGTAATGTGTGACCAACCATTTAACTTGGTCCTGATCGTGAGACATATGTAACGATACCTAAAAATTCCGCCTCCATCGACACCTGCCTCTTCCAGACCTTGAGCGTTGATCATGCGGACTCGAAGCTTTTGTCTCAGGTTAGGAGCTGTTGAAGACGAAAGCGATATTCACTGTTTATAAACAATTCTTTTGATATATAAATTTTGCCAACCACAAAACAACCTTTGTAGTCTCTGGTTGGCACATTAGGGACTTTAAGCAAGAACGAGGTCGGCTACTAGAACGTTGTCTAAAAATATTATTTCCCGTTACTGTAATAATTTTGCGATTTCTCCACGTCGCTCGGCATGCAAAATGTACGTCCACATTCCAAGAATAACATTGGCGAAAACGGCGTGGATATTTAGAGAGAAAATTAAAAAGTCATCGTCAGGTGATCGCGTCCTCAACACAACCTAAAATGTGATCATTTTACGTCGTTGTCAAGACGACAACGGCAAAGAAATATATCAAAATGTAAAACGCACGTGCGGGGCGTGCAGAACTATTGTTTTGGCCAATTCAGCCTATTGCCATGTGGCGTTCTCGAAGACGTCATCGTCGTCCTTGCTTAACGTCCCTATTAATACGGAGTTTAAGAGCTACGACGCGACGGTAACAAAAACGTCATTTAAAACTGCAAGTTCAGGCTATTAATCTTTTCGTCATTATGTCGGTTTGTCCAACTTTTAAAAACTAGCGCAACTTTCCAGGAACTGAATTAGGAGGTGAGGTGTTGAAGCTACGAAAGAAAATTCACATTCGCTGCCTTGTGTTCACGCTCTCCGTAAAACTTGAGAATTTGTCTTTTCGCGTCACAGATTTGCCGAAAACGTGAAGAGTGTGCAAAGCTATCGTTTTTGCTCATTGATATGCAAAATTTGTGACGTTTTCGCTGCCGTCGCGTCGTAGATCTTAAACTCCCTAATGACAATAGGTAACGTAACGGTGAGTATCAGAGTTTGACATGTCGCTTCTCTCTGGATATTATGCGATTTCAGGGTTAGTCCACTTGCTGTAACGTAAAAGAAGGTGGAGAACGTTAGAACTCTATTCGAAGTTTTGAAAGGACATACGACCAGCGTGATTGTGTGCAGTCGGACCGGGAGTTACTATTTTATACGGCTTCCGTTACGTGATTTTTTGTTCTGGCTCAACCCCTTTGGCACGTAACGAGCGGAGCAGCGTGCTCAATACAGATGACTTGTACATGTACTTGTTCTAATTAGAGGGTCATTAATTTTGGTTTGGGTTTTCGAAACAGAAATAAAACACATTTTGGATTCACTTTGGAGAAAAGCCGAGTAAACCAGGGAATCGTATTGAATTTTATTAGCTGCTGGCATCACCTTTATCCTCAGTTAGCTGATCAAATGCATCTCGGTATATATAGTTTCGATTGACTGTAACGTCAATAGCTGGTCCCATCATGAAATTATGAAGTTCTCCTTGTGAGTCCACACGATTCTTGGCTATTATTCTCTGGAGAAGCTAAGAAAGCAAAAGCTTGGTTAGATCAATACAAGGTTGGCATAAAACTCTTTTCTCCTCAGAAAAAGACTCCCGTATTTTTTTCCCTCAATATTTGTTACACACTGTAGAACGTAAGTATAATTACATAGGTGATTATTGAAATTCTTTGCGCTGATTGGTTGCACGCGAGGTGATTATCACGCGATAAGGTGATAAGGTGATTAGGTGATTATTATGCGATAATCACCTAAGCGGTTTTTTTTTCAAAATGGCGGCGAGCCGTTTTGTCGAGGTGACAGACGAAGAAAATTAATATTTTTAAAATAACCATTTCGGAGTCGCTGTTTGCCTCGGTTTCAAAGCGAGTCCTGGTGCACAAACATTCAAATGGAAATGAGTGGTGTATTTTCATGCAAATCAAACTCATTATCATTTGAATGGTTTAGCACCAAGACTCGTTGTGAACCAGAGGCAAACAGCAACTCGGAAATGGCCTATTATACTGAAACAATGGGCTCTTTGCATGATACTGCCACATGGTACAAAATTCGCGACACTGGATGCCAAAAGGTATGCAACAGCCTCCAAAACAAAGCGATTTCAACCAGCCAGGGGTGACTTTTCTTTGTTTTGGATGTCCCAGTGCCTAGCTTGTCACCCAGCAGGCAGAATTTATACCATGTGACAGTTTCATGCAAAGGGCCCATTATTCATCTCCGGTTCGGTGAATGTCGGTGAATAAAAACCTCGACTTCGTCTCGGTTTTTTATTCACTGATATTCACCTCGCGTTCGGCGGATGGTTGTTCAATGGAAGAAATGGTGTAATGGTTAGCATGCAGAGCCCCCGACCCAAGGTCACTGGTTCGAGGCCTCGGCTAGCTCAGTTATTTTGCTCCATTTTGTCTCTCTTCACATCGGTGTATAAAATGAGTCCCGGGGATGTAATAGTGGGGGGTAACCCTGCCATGGAATACCGCCCCGTCCAAGGGGGAGTCGCGTTCAGAGTCATGCTACATGTACTGGGATCCGAGATAAGTTCCGGCAGTGTGATCCGAAGCGTTTCGTGTTCATTTCTTTCATAAATGTATGAACGTATAATCGGAAAAAAAACCCGGGGAAAGAGTTTCTGGAGCTGGATTTGTACGCTGCTGTTCCAAAAATTGCTATTTTCGGGTTATAAGTGATTGCAAGTCATCTTTTAGCATGCCAAAAACACAGTGAAAGAGCCTGCTTCAATACGACTGTGATAATGAACTAACCTTGACTCTGTCTTTAAAGCGAACAACAAAAGGTATATGTTGCAAAATAGCCATGTTCCTGGATGTAGTGGATGACATCCCCGCTTCTATTACACCATCTGCTGTGTCTATGTACAAACAGAACAAAGGGTTAACACACAAAAAAGGATATGTTCTTCATGCTCCGACAAATTACTAAGACTGAAAGGGGGTCAAAATCATTGACCAGAACCGAGGAAATTCATGAAAGGAAGCCATCCAGATGAGGAACCATTGTCCAGTTTGAAATTTAGACAGGATGCAGCGAATACAAATGACAAAACAGAGCTCCTTTGTGTGATTCAGTCGTAAGCTTTGATTTCGGAATATTGTAAGATTGAGATAAGATTTTTGATACATTTATTTATAGCTATGTACTATTGTTCGCACCAGACGTTTGTTTCGTTTTATTTATTTCCATTTTTAAAAGTTTCTGACTAAGTTTTTGCACAGAAGTGCTAGGTGAAAGGTCCCCGTAATCTTGTCACTTTGGGCCAGACCACCTCAAGAAAGCTTACGTTTTTCAAAACATAAATGAAACACAGGTTTGACTCGCGGTCGCCAATCTTCTAAACAGCCTATTTGAACCAGACAGGTTGTATTGGGTTTACTAAGGACCTTCTCATTTGACAGAACTGACCGGTCAGACCAGGTATTTGGAAGGACAAACTCAACATCGCCTTCAAATTAACACATTTCAGTCTAGGATGATATATACTCCTCCAGAGGAATGCGAAGGATTAACATGCAAGTGTTCCTTCAAATTATTGCATTTTCTTTGCAAACTGACAGGTCTGATCGGCCAGTTCTCACAAAAGGAAAGCGCACTAAGATCGACTCGAGTCCATTCTAGTTGTGTTGTGGTATTACAGTGTATCCAAAAGACGAGATGGTAAATAGAAATGTGACCAGCTGGCAAATGTCACCTACCTTCTTGGTTCAGAAATCCATCAATACGCATCTGTTTAAGGAAATCAAAGAAAAGAAACCTTAGCTTAGCTATACGTTTGTTCAAAACGATGTGCATCGGTATGAAATTCAGCGTTGGTGCAGTGGTAACTACTCGCCTTCCACCGATGTGTCACGTGTTCAATTGCCTACTTACGTCCAGAAAAGCAAATAATTAGATGCAGGCCCAATTTTGATAGAGTGGTTTTTTTCAATTGAGTGTCGAAAGTAATTAGCGAATTGCATTACTTCACTCAGTGATTGGTTCAAAGTTCGCCGCTTTTTCAACCAATCAGAATTAAGCGAAACCAAAACCAATCGTGGCTCGCGCGTACACATTTTCCCGCGCTTTGTGTCGGCTACGTGTAATTACTTCGAGTTTTGATTGGTTTACTGGATTGCCTCCGCCCTTTTTGATTGGCCAAAGTAATTACTTTGGTTTTGGTTTAACGACACTC
>NC_090878.1:22813296-22840796 GCF_036669935.1 Montipora foliosa
CGCCTTTCAATTGCTTGTTTTGAACTTCTTCCTGTAAGATACCCCACACAATATGTCCAGGCCCCAGTTGCTCGAAGGGTGGATAGCGCTATCCACTGGATAAGTCCCTATCCACTGGATAACTCAATTGGGTTTGCTAGTGTTTATCAGCTGGAGAATGATTTATCCAGTGGATAGCGTTATCCACCTTTTGAACAACCTAGGCCTGAAATACAAGTAATCACATGCAAGCGGATTTCAATAAGCGTCACGAATTGTCCCCTTGCTCTTCTCCCCAACTTCAACGTCACTCGTGTCCATTCTCGTCCCCAGAGCCTCGGATCGACCCAAGGCTCTGTGAAACTCTATGAAGGAGAAAATGCGCCGTAGGGTTCTTTTATCCAAAACTTGGCTATTTGAACCTTACGGCGCCTGCTCACTCATCGTGCTACCATGAATGCACCAATTAGAGACGCTGTTAAATGTTCTTCACGAAAAACAATGAGAAGACACTTTTGTTTCAGGGTTCCCCAGAGCTCTTCATTCCCTCAGTCAAGAGAAGAGCTGTGGGGTCGAGATTGACTTCCACGAGTAGTCATTTCTCATTGAAGACTTGTCATTAGCTAAAAAGGTCTGGTTTTGCGGAAAAATCAACTCGGTCTGTTAAAATACAATGACATTGTACGCTCCTAGTCATCGCCATCATCGTCGTCATTATTTTATTTTAAAAGGACTCTTCATTTACTAACAAACTACAATTCTCGACACAATTGTTGACAAATTGACCTTTTTAACCCCCTATTCCGTCATTTTTAACTCTTTCGCCCCTGCTAGGTTACCCAATTCGCCCTCCTTCCCCCAAACAAGGTTGTGTCGTAATTCCTGTGATCTTTGGGGCTACAAACAGGCAACACAAAAACTGCTGCACAGACATAATGTGTCAACACATTTGACGCTGATTGTAGTTGCAATGAAGAGAACCTATATATGAGAGAGCCTATGCTTTACCTTCTTCTCCATAGAACTCATTGTCGTGAACAGAAAATAGCGCGTTGCTCAACAAGGAAGACAATAAAGACAGTAATGGAGTGATGAGTTCAGCTTCTTGGGTCGAGAGATTGGTCCCACGGGATATCAGATCTATTAAGGCGATTTGTTTCCTGTAGAGCGAACATTGAATTACATGTATGTTTGTCTTTTTCAGGTAAGTCACCAAATTTTCTTTAACACCTGGAAGAATGTATTCAACTCAATATCGTTGCTTTGTAATGATGAAAGCGAAGGTCCTAAAATTTAATTGACCACAGACGTGACCTCAAGCACTCAAATTTAAAATTGTCTCTACGATTCATGGCTTCAACTGCGTTGAGGAGGAAAGATATCGTTGACGTGACCAATTGTCATTAATGTACCAACCAGGCCCGGGTTTCTCGAAGCATGGTTAGCGCTAACCAGTGTTAAATGCTATGGAAACCTTATAGGTTTTGATAAATCTTAACCAACGGTTAGCCCTTACCAGGCTTTAAGCAACCGGCCCCAGAGCTTCACTGGCTTCTTTTGTTCCTGTGGTTGACAAATTTGAATAATAAAAGCGATGTTTGTGACAGATATCTTCCCTACGGGGATTTTAAGATCTACGACGCCGAGGTGGACGAAAACATAATCTCAAAATAGAACTTTGCAATACTGTACGTTTTTTCCGATTATTCCATGTTGTTCATGTCCTGCAACGTGGGCGAAGTATCTTATAAAACATATATTGGTACAAGTGGTTTCAGAATAAAAATAGAGAATGTCGTCAAAACCTAAAATTTGGTGATTTCACATCGTTGCTGTGCAGAGGACTGCACGAACTTGTGCTAAAATGCGTGCCGCACGTGCAGAACGATTATTTTTCCTTTTTTAACCAATCATATTACTGCTTTGTGGCGTTCTCGATGACGAACGCGTCGTAAATCTTAAAGGTCCCTATTAAAAGCATGAAACCATGGCGGCTACGGCAAGGGCATTATACAAACTATAAATTGGTTTAAGAGAAACATGTTTTTAGCATATTTGTTTCCAATATTCTGATAAAACAACAACGTGAAATTACTACATTAAAGAAGCTGACGAAAACAAGAGCGTGCAATTTTGAATTGTTAATTTCTTATCTTTGCTAAAGTCGTTCGTACAGTACTATGCTAGTTAGAGGATAGTTCGACTACATTGTGTAACTTGAAAACGACTGAACAATGTGAAAAGAAAAACCTTACGATAGCACAAACGTTCTTGTCAGCTGAGTTTGTCGCTGTTGTTGTGCTTAAAGCACAGGTAACCCAGGCTCACTGTGTACTGTGTTTGCCACATCGGTAAATATAGAGAACATATAAGGCGACGTTTAGGTCTGGAAATTTGCGGCCAGAAAGCGTTGACCTCGCAAAGTGTCCAATTCAAAATGGCACTGAACTCGGGACGCCTGGTGATGAGTATAGTAAGTCCCCCTGGAGGGAGGGCAGTCCCAGATTGCTCAGCGCGTTTTGTTTTTAGCAATTTGGGACTCCCCTCCCTCCAGAACATATTATACTCGTCACCAGGCGTCCCGAGTACAGTGCCATTTTGAATTGGACACTTTGCGAGGACAACGATTTCTGGCCGCCATTTTAGCAGGTTAACTTACAAGTTTTACGGAGTCTGGTGGCATCGTGTTGCTACCTGGAGATGCTTCAGTGGATTTATGGTTTAGAGAAATTCATGTTCCACGAGCCTGGCGTGTTTATTTAGCGACTGGATTCGATTTTCACGAAAAAATCGTGCTTGTTTTGGGTCGATCGGAGTCCATAAGCTGGCTTCCGTCTCCTACCTTGTCACTATACTATGAAGGAAGGTGAACGGGGACCATTTTTCCCGAAACTTCGTGTACGTATTAAAGACAACAACAGCTCACCACATGGTAAGACTCATCGATTTTTATCTCCATTTTCTTGCAAATTTCCAGACCTAAACTTCGCCTTATATGTTCTCTATATTTACCTATGTGGCACACACAGTGAGCCTGGGTTACCTGTGGTGTGATGAACTAAGGATAACTCACCCTGTGTTCGTGAATACAGTAACAAACTGGACATTGCGCCAAAGTTCTCGTACAAAAACTGGATTCAAAGCTAAAGTGTACAGAACCCTGTAAAATTAAACAGGAAGCTATCTTATTTTCTATGTGTTACATCTCTAAGCATGTACTTATTATTATAAACCCAGTTTCGCTTATAAAAACAGTGAATAGGCCATTTCGAAGTTCACGTGTCTCCTCTTCAAAGCGAATCTAAAGCCTGGTTCCCACTTGTGCGACAAGCACAAGCAGTCAAGCATAAGCATATTATTAAAGAAAAATCGTGTAGGAACGGGCGTAAAATAGGCATAAACACAAGCACAAGAAAAGGAAAATTACGCTTATCTGAAGCTTGTGTTCATTTCACAAGTGAGAACCGGCGTGAGTTAAGCATAAGCTTAAGCACGACGATTCGCGCGCCATTTTGAATCTTACTGGATCTTCTCCGACGTTACTATGATTGCGTCTGCCAAATTTTCCTCGGCTTGTTTCACTGTGTGAACGTCGCTAAACTCATGTTTGTGTTCACGCTTGTGCTTATCGCACAAGTGGGAACCGGACTTAAGTGTGAAGTTTTTCTTACATGTATGAAAATTAGTTTTCATTCACATGTAAAGTAGAACTAATTACCATCACAAAAACTTCGCACGGCTTAGACTCGCTTTGAAGAGGAGGCAGACATGAACTAGGAAATGGCCTATTCATGTGACAACACCCCGATAAGTTTCAAAGGTTAAAATTTGTGGTAATATGCAAGTTAAACACATATGGCAAACCTGGTCTTGTGTATCGGCAATCTGCTCTCTGACATCAAGAAATGACAAATGTTGCAAAGAGCTGTTATGACTTCTGACTCAGGGGTCATTTGTGGCCTGAAATATTAGCCAGGTAAGAAATAAATGCTCAAATGGTAACTGAATACCAACAAATAAGCACAGGTCACAAAATAATTAAAAATAAAAGTGTATTAAATCATGTAGATACCATAAAACTATTCCTGAGTATCTACACAGGTAGTTTATGATTGTTAATGTAGAGTTACCTCATCAAAAGCGATTCCAAAGTTTTGACATGTTCTTTAGAATCAATAACATCCAAGCATTTTTCCTTCAGTTTTTCTAAGGTAGGCTGCGGAAAAGCGAATACAAATTGTGGTCAGTAGAAGTGCGGTAACTGACTCGATATTACTGCGGCAAATTCTGGCACTGGTAATCCTGGCTCTGGCAATTCAAACGCTCGAATTAAAAAAAAAAAATTACGACAGACTACGTTCCTAAGTCTTTGCAAACACTGTCAGTGGATCCTTTAACAGCACATACAGATTCTGAAACTGAAAGATGCTATATGTCGGCAAGGAAGGCCAACGCAAATTATCTCCTTCAACTGAGTGATAGAGCATGAAATTTAAACTAGTTATCGGAAGTTTATAGGTTTGAATCCTGTCAGGACAACTCGGATTTTCATCCGCGTTTTAAAACACCCGAGTCATCATTACATCAAACACTTACACCAGCCTGGAGGGAATCTGTTTCCATTTCTGAATCACTGTCGCTGTCTTCACCATCAGAATTTACAGAAACTAGTATCACAAGATGAATAAAAGCAAACTGATAGTAAATTAATCATAGATAATACTTGACAAAAGGAGTCTTAAAGGGGCAATGTCATGCTTAATTCGCTGTTTTTAGGTCAAAAATGGGTAAACATCTAAATTGGCACTTTAGCTCACACGTACAACATTCCTGACAACTCAATAGCAAAGATATGAAACACCTTCAAATTAACAAACTTCGAAAATGATATATTATATTCTGATGACTCTGGTAAGTGCGCATCGGTTGCTCAGTTGGCCTGACCAACACTCAGGGTGTTTAAATAACTAAAGAGAAAGCACTGCCTTTGTAACTACATCTGCAAATGGTTAGACTTCCAAGTCTTCTCGGATAAGGACGATAAGCCGGAGGTCTTGTTTCCCAGCCTTTGTTCATTAGGGAGCTTAACCCTTTCACTCCTGTGGGGTTCCCCATTGACGAGTAAAATCGTCTGGCGTCAGACAGAGTAAAAACTATAAGTGTCACTCTTGTGAGTGAAAGGGTTAAGCACGCGCATTTTTGAGATGCGGAAGGCAACTAGAAGAGAACATTTCGCGTGCCAGGACAGCGGTCTCTCCAAGATTCTAAAACTAATCGAGCCTAATAGAGAAACGATACTTGGCAATGTAAATGTGGTTGTGTGAAGACAAGTTAAAAGGGAAAACAGCGCACTTCCGGTTTCCGTCCGCGTCTCGAAAACGCGCGTGTTTAAGTTCCCTAACTCTGTGGTTTGCGCAAGATCCCACACACTATTCGAAAAGAGTAGGGCACAGAGTTCCCGGTGTTCTGGTCTGACCTTTTCAGCATGTGGTCGGCTTGGCAGGATTAGTTTGAACGGCTTCTGTGTGAATGAGACCGTGCCGCAATTGTGTAAAACAGCCAGAAGTCAGGCTACTTAATAGACAAGTGCTGGAGTCTCACCACCCAACCAACCAGAAGAATGCGAGGGATTATCATGCCAGCGTTCCTTCAAGCTGTTGCAATTTCCTTGCAAACTGACTGGTCTGGCCGGCCAGTTCTGACAAAAGGAAAGCGCCCTAAGACATTTAGTCTCAACGAGAGGCCAAATAGAAACCAAATGGCATCCCGTAAACGTAATGGTTTCTTTAGGTATTAGTCTACGATCTGGCAGTCTGATGCTTTCCTTTTCTTTACCCTACGAAACATCAACGCCAGTCACCTGGATGTGGCAACTGCATTAACAGGATCTGCAGCACTTGTATGTAGGTCTTAAGAACAACAAGATCAGACGATGGACCTGGAGAATGAAAAGAACCACAAAGAAGTCACATCATCGTTTGTCCATAGTTAAGCCATTTTTAAAATTGGTTGAACTAAAACCAAGTCAGCATGGTTTGGGCATCATCAGTTAGTACCTTGGACCGTCGAGGCTTCAAATCCAATAGTGTACTCTTCCAGACTTTCAGTTTACTTAACCATCAAGTATCCTCTCTACCGGTATCAATAATTTTGGAAGGGCTTCCAAGCGTTTTCGCGAAAAGAAAAAAATAATCACTTATAAATAACCTATCGAGTTCTCTGAGAGAGATTATACGCCCTTGTCCTCAGAGGCTGCAATAACCACAGCCGCTTCAGGTTTTACAAAACTGACAATAGAGCTGGAGCAGGGGTGGAGCGGGAGTGGCGCAGTGGTGAGAGCAGTCGCCTCCCACCAATGTGGCCCGGGTTCGATTCCCGGTTCCGGCGTCATATGTGGGTTGATTTTGTTGGTCCTTGCTCCAAGGTTTTTCTCCGGGTTCTCCAGTTTTCCCCTCTCCTCAAAAACCAACTCTGCCAAATTCCAATTCGATCCAGAATGCACGGACACATGTTGAAACAAGCTCCTGAGAGCTCTTAAGGTGTTCCGTGGGTAAACAAACAAATTCCAGCAAATTCCAATTCCAAATATGGAAGTCCACAATTTGTTAGTTTCCTACACCGAGCCAGCCCGAGGTTATCCAAGTCATACATCTTTCAGCGCGAGGAAGTTACTATTCCTCCATCACCCGATACATTACCTAAGTGTTTATCGACAAATGCCAACACGCCAAACAGCAGCCAAGGAGATGGAGTCAGTCTGCCGTTGCTCTCCCCTGAACTCCCACCTCTTAACAACATCAGGAGGGTATCCAATAAGCAATCAAACGGAAACTGCGCCGATGGTTCCGCTAAAGAAGGTAGCAGAAAGCACGTAATCTGTTCTGTCATTTCAGGACATAGTATGTCTGATATCAGTGCGAGTAAGACCTCATGTCTGAAAAGCAAAACAATTTAAAATAAGGAAAAATGTAATTAATTATAAGTGATTATCGTTAAATGGCCAGAACGCTTTTTCAATTGGGTGTAGAAATAAATTTCGAGCTTGATTTGGCTTCTGATTAATTCACTTTATAGACTGCGGGTGACTGGCTGAAAAAAAATCACTTTCTTAGCCAATCAGAAGCTTAAAACAAACCACCTTAGCTTACAATGTCCTGTGCTAAGCGTCAGAGTGCATGCAATTATGTACAGTACTTTGAGTTGTGATTGGGTAATATAATTATTACACGTGTCTGTTGTGATTGATTACTTGAAAAAAAGAAGGATACCGCCCAAAGTAAGCAATGCAATCGCTCATTTGAAGTTTTCTTAAGAAAAGAAAGTTGTGGCTTTATTAAAGGCGAAATTCCACCAAGCCTTAGCATTTGCACATGCAGTGAGCATTTCCGTGGGGCAAAATGCAAGATTTGGGATGCTTTGACGACACAAAAAAATAGGGCGAAAGAATTAATAAAAAGGGGGGAGGGGAAGGGAAACATGAATTAACTACTTCTGGAACAATGGCTATACTGTCTGCACGCAAAGGAACAGAGCATACATACCTTTGATTCACATGCAACATGTTTTCTCCTTCCATGCTCATCTGAGTGCTAAGCTGTAGAGGGCTCATCACCAGGTCTCTAATGGCAGCAGCCAGGGGAGTTGGAGGAACAGAAGACTGTTCAAGGCTTGAGGGCACACGGGCATTCAACAGAGCTCGCAAATACCTGAAATATCCTGACATACACATAATTGCACATGCAGAAGTTATCGCAGCTCACGTAACGTTCATAAAATAATCTTTATATTCTCCATTCTGTACTTCAAATATCATGTCTACCCTACATAAACTTGACGTCTTTAATACAATTACTGTATCATAGGCATTATGAATCCTTATATAGAATGCCGAGGGGTTGAATTACATAAAGAGGAAACAACGGTTAAAGGATTGTACTTCTTTTGTACAGCAGTATTTCAGAGCCTACTGCAGCACTATCCTTTTTACCTCTGTCAGCTCTACATACACCGTTTACAAATGAAGAGAAGTTCGTGGTTCATTATATGCTTGATGATTTTGCATGAGGTATTTACATAGATCTATATCTACATGTATATCTACACTCAGAAACTACACTGAGTATGTCCCCTTAAAGGCCCACCTTCAACTGACAGGCATTGCGTGCCGTGGAACAATTTTCATATACATGTATGAAAATCCCACCAAAGCTGAAACCCATCCAATCATATTGCCAGGATAAGCAATGCGAATTTCCATCACAAATTAAAACAAACAGTCAAAAAGCCTATTGGTTGAAGGTGGGCATTTAAGTTACAAGCCTTCAGCACATGCTCACCATTTCTGGTCAAATGCACAGTTACCATAGCTGCATCTTTTCTATTTCCAGCTGGATCAGCAGGATTGTAAAATGAATCATGACTGGTAAACACTTCTAACATTCGCAGCTGTATAGCAACTGGTTTGGAATCATTTAACGAGCACTCTAAGGATCTATGAAAACAGTAAATTTGACATAAACACTTGGAAATTCATTTCAAGATGCATTTAGCTCAGAAATACAGTAACATTCCCCTACACTCTAAAGATATAGTACACATTGTAAGTTGTGACACAATTCTTGAGATATTGAAGGTACATGTACTCAGCTGGATTATTATTACCGTATTTATTCAATTAAGCGCCCAGGGCGCTTATTTAATTTTTGGACTTTCAGGGTGGGCGCTTATTTGAGGCTGGGTGCTTATTAAATTTCACCATTTTCAGTTAGTAAAAAGTTTCTTTTGTAACAAAACAAGACAAAATATTAAAGCATATAAATTGTAACTGTTCATTGTTCGGTTTACGTATGCCCAGGACTAATAACTCCTTGTTTGGTCTTTGCAGAGATCTCTTTAGCTATAATCGTAATTCTCAATCACTCAGCTCCATAAGTGAGCTTTCTACTGCTGCTTCCTCAACATCGACAGCGTAGCATCAGCAAATGGGTCAGTTGTGCGAGAAGTTGTTAGGGCTTACTGGTGTATAATGCCAGATGATCTTGTCCTTGGGGGTGGGCGCTTATTCGAGGCTGGTCGCTTATTCGATGTCTAAACCAGCCAGACTTAGTATTTTACTCTGTCTAATGCCAGATGATTTTACTCATCAATGGGGAATCCCTGGGAGTCAATGTGCTAATCGAATAAATACAGTATGTCTGTTTAATAATGAGATGCTCAAATTGTACATCCATTCATTAAAAGTCCATATTTCAAGAGGCAAGGCGCGAAGATCAATAATTTTGAATGACGAGTCAGGTTAACAGTCTCTACATGTACTCAAAAACTACGGCGTACATGTATGCAACACTCACAGCTGTACAGCAACTGGTTTGGAATTGTTTAATGAAGATTCAAAGGATCTACAGTATGACAAATTGCCATAAACTATTGGAATTCCATATGCATTACCCAGCTCATATACAGTAACATTCCCCTATACTCTTTTGTGACACAAACCTTAAGATATTGAAGATCTATATAGTCAGCTGGATTATTATTATGTCTATTACTAGCAGGGTTCGTGCTGGATTTTGTCTATAAAATTCCAGGAGTAGGCTGTATTCAAGGAGTTTTCAAGAACCAGAAATTGAATCTTCAAGGAGTTCTTCTAAGAAGATTTCTATGCCATACAAAGTGTTTCAGTGTTTTCTTTGCTATGGTAACTGTACATTTTAATTTTTGGCTTTATGTTTCCCATAAAAGTCAATTTTAGCCTCAATTTTTGAAATGTCTCTTTACCTATTGTAGCAGGGTGCAATCTCAACAATTTTCACCCAAACAAAAATTCAAGGAGTTTCCAAGCAGTTTTCCACAAAACCATTCTTTTCAAGGGCTCTTCAAGCGCCCTTGAAGTCCAAAATTAAATTCCAGGGCTTTTTAAGCCCATATTTCGAGGACAAGGCTCAAAGATCAAGAATTTTGAATCATGAGTCAGGTTAACAGTCTCTACATCCACTCAAAAGTGGAAAGCACGGTGGCCTCGTGGTTAGTGCGCTCGACTCCGGATCGAGTGGTCCGGGTTCGGGGCCTGGCCGGGGACATTGTGTTGTGTTCTTGGGCAAGACACTTTCCTCTCACTGTGCCTCTCTCCACCCAGGTGTATCAATGGGTACCGGCGTAATGATGGGGGTAACCCTGCGATGGACTAGCATCCCATCCAGGGGGTAGTATAAATACTCCTAGTCCCTTCATGCTATGGAAACCGGAGGTTAGAGCCGGCCTGATGGGCCTTCCTAGGCTCGTAACAGAGACTTTACCTTACATCCACTCAAAAACTACAGCATACATGTACATGTATACCCCCTTAAAAGAAAATTAAAAGGTGAAAACACTAAGAAATTGAGAATCCAAAATCAATCGTGGAAGAATGAAAATCAGAAATTAAAATTGAAAATGGAAAATACAACTCAAAAGTAGAAAACTAAGAGTTGAAAATTGAGACTCCTGAGATCAGAGATTGGTAAGGACTGGGTCAAAGGAACTGACACCACTTTTTAAGGCTTCCCGGAGAGAGGTTTTATGGTAAAAAAAAAAATTCTTGAAGGAAGAACAAAAAAAAAAAGTCAGATTAAAAACTACAGAACTATCAAATTTTGGAAGACTAAAATAATTTGCTCGAAATACATGCAAGTAATTATTTACAATGAACAAAAGAGGGGGTCATGGCCTGTACCTGCTACAAATCAACAAAAGGCATTTGATCTGGTGAAGCCAGCTTGTATGATCTTCTATTTGCAACTGAAGTACAATGTTACGGTTCTTGAGTAGGAACTGACACATCCAAATCTTTAAAAGAGGTTCACAAATTAAAAGAAATACAAATAAATAGCTTTTATACACCTTATTCCAAAATGGCCACCATTTTAGCATTCTTTTGTTTCCTTGCAAATCTAAAGTGGTGGCCATTTTGGAACAAGGTGTATTCTCATCATCATGGTTGCTTAATTAATAGTAGAACAGTAATGATAATAGCAATAATAATAATCATCATCATTATCATCATTTGGTACCTTTATTAATAATAAGCAATATTAATAATAATTATTGAATAATAATAATAATAATAATAATAATAATTATATTTTATAATCATAACAGTCAGTAGAAAGTCATTCACGTACTGTACATTATTGTTACCATTACTAGCACACTGCCATGCAGTACAAGTTTTGTCACATTACACTTTTGTATGAATTGTACATACAATAATCCAATGTAATAATACAAACAAAAGTATTTTGTTACCAGTCTCTCTGTGTCTTTTGAGTGGGAATAAAAGAAGAGAAGACTTCTCAGCAGATTTCTAACATCAGAACTTGATGCTACAATAGATTTGGTCTTTTCTATTGCATGGATTGTTTCATCAAACGATTGTCTCTGAAGGTCATACTATAACAGGAATGAAAGAAATTTGCAATGCAACACGTTACATGTAAATATTGATTGGATTTGCTAACAGTTTTAGTGCAATCTTTTCGCTGGAACATCCTGCATTCTAAAAAAATGAAAGGAGGGAAGAAAGAAAGGATGGAGGTAGGGAGGAAGAAATGTAGGAGGGAGGAAAGGAGGGAGGAAGGAGGAAGGGGGAAGGAAGGAAGGAGGGAGGGAGGGAGGGAGGGAGGGAAGGAAGGAGGAAGGGAGGAAGGAAGGAAAGAATAAAGGAAGGAGGGAGGTACAGAGGAAGGAGGGAGGGAGAAGGAAGGAAGGAAGGAGGGAAGAACGGAAGGAAGGAAGGAAGGAAGGAAAGAAAAAAAGGAAGGAGGGAGGGAGGATGGGAGGATGGAAGGAAGGAGAGAGGAAGGGAAGAAGGATGGAAGGAAGGAAGGATGGAGAGAGGAAGGGAGGGAAGAACTTGGAAGGAGGGAGGGAGGAAGGACGGAAGAAAGGAAGGAAGAAAGGGAAGAAGGAAGGAAGGAGAGAGGAAGGAAGGAAGGAAGGACGGAGGAAGGGAGGGAGGAAAGAAAGAAGGAAGGAAGGGAAGAAGGAAGGAAGGAGGGAGGAAGGAAGGAAGGAAGGAAGGAAGGAAGGAAGGAGGGAGGGAGGAAAGAAGAGAGGGAGGAAAGAAGGAGGGAGGAAGGAAGAAAGGCAGGAATGGACAATGAACACTACATGTAAGTGCGGATAGTAAGTGTTTTTGAGCAGTATTCATGTAGAAGTTCTATCAGATATTCTCAGTTTGACCTAAATTAACAACACTGCAGCTACAGTACAGTACCTGCTGATGCCGCACATGTTCTGCACGTAAGAAAGACTGGATTTTGAGAGCACTTGCATTTTGTCTTCTTAGTTCCTAGGAGTATAACAACATGTCAGGATTGAAAAAATTCTGCAGTTCTTACCTACTGTGAAGTTTCTTTTTTATGCAGTACATGTATAGCTGTACATCATACATTTTCTTGCAAACAGTATTCATAAGACCAAAATGTAACTATCAATCAGTGGACGTGTCAGTCCTTTGTAAAGTAAACTACATGTAATCATTGCACGGGCTACATGTACGTACACTGTATTTTAAAGTCCCCAGTTGCTGAAAAGCTGAATAAGTCAATCTGACAGTCTCACATTCTCTCAAAGAGAATCAGTATGCGCATTCTAAGCATATCCAACATATACCTTGGTGAATGTTTTTCCTGACGACTATCATATGAGTTATTGAATAGTGACTTTAATCCACAGGACAAAGCAATCCGGCCTTTAAACGATTGCATCTGATTTATTTGCTTCCCAGGAAGACTGTTCCAGATCCTAGAAATGTAGGTTCCCTACTACAGCAAGAGGTTGTACAATATACGAGCCAGTGAGCAACGCGAGTCAATAATTGCGAGCCATGTGAACCACCCAGTTATTTAAACCTAACTGTTTTAAAAAGGGTGCTTAGACATAAATGCGAGACTCGCATGACTTCCATGGCTCGCTGACAATTATTTGTCACAACCACGACAGCAAGCAGCCTGGGAATGACAAATTAAGAGCTGTCTCCCCTTACATTGTATTATAATTTATAGTCATGCGAAAACACTACTTCATTGATCCAAAAATTAACGAAAGATTCATAAAGGTCATGGAAACAAACGTTTTATTAATTATTATTGATGACAGTTTGTACAATGTATATCTGATACGGCTTTTCCTTCTTTTGATGAAGGAAGCCTTTTGTTCAATTTCTCCATTCAAATGAAAAACACAATTGCATTAAATATTAAGTAGTTTCACAGGCAGCCCAAGTTCAGTATACAATTTATAGCCTTTGTGTATTATTCTCATCAGTTTATAACATGTAATACAACACTACCTCTACTTTGTATACATAACTGAATTGCAAAGATACAGGAATTACCAAAAGCATCAATAATACAGTATTACTGTCAGTACCTCTCTTTTTTGTCGTTCTGCCTGAGTTCTTTGAATCAGGGAAGTCCTTTGCTCCTATTAAAAACCAATAATAATAATAATTTATTATTATTATTATTATTATTATTATTATTACTATTATCATTATTAGAGCGGTTTTCAAATGATTGCCGTAAAACCAAAAACAAAGTAATCCAGTAAACCAATCAAAACTTGAAGTAATTACTCAAAGCTCACACAAAGCGTGGGAAAATGTGCACACACGAGCCACGATTGGTTTTGGTTTCACTTCTGATTAGTTGAAAAACTGGCGCGAGAACTTTGAACCAATCACTGAATGAAGTAATGCAAAACCACAGTAATTCGCTAACTACGTACCTTCAACACTCAATTGAAAACCGCTCTATTAAATTATTATTATTATGTAATTATTATTACTATTGCATTATTATTCATAAACTATTATTATTAATAATCATTATTATTATTCATGTCTAATCTCTATTACTGCAAAAGACCTTTTTCCCCCTTGAAGGAACTTCAAAGTGTCATAAGTTCTCTTTGATATCTCAATCCCTCTCAACAAAAGGGAACAAATGTGAGAATCTGTAATCAAGGCTGTTGCCTAACAGGAGCCCGGTAGCCTGGGGCTCCCAAAGAATAGCTCTGGGCGCCTTAATTTTTCACAGCAACACCTTTCACTTCATATGTTGGGCTCCTAAGTTCTCAGCGTTTAGCTCTGAGGGCCCCTTTAAAATTTTCTTAGGCAGCAGCCTTGGTAATGAACACTGAAGTTCAAGGGAAAAAATGAAGGTGATGGGACTAAAGAAAACAAGGATGTACCTGATTCGTTGTTTTGTTTTAACACTGCTGTACTGTGCATGTCTTCATAACTTGACTTCATAATTATAGAAGAGCCCTTCACTTAACACAGTATCATAATGGGGAAGATATCGTTGACGTCACCTATTGTCATAAATGTGCCAACCAGAGCCTCATTGTCTGACAAAACAAAGGCTCTGTTGCTGCTGTGGTTGGTAACTTGAATAAGAAAAGCAATGTTTGTAAACAGATATCTTCCCTACAATTTTTGCCCTCTACATGACTTGTACAGTACACCTGATGCTGAAGTGCAAACGAAAGGTACGGCGACTTTAACCCTTTAAGCCCCGAGGGGTTCCCCATTGACGAGTAAAATCGTCTGGCGTTAGACAGAGTAAAATCTATAAGTGCCATTTGGCACTATCGGGGCTGAAAGGGTTAAGGCCTGTCAGAATCTTACACAATTACATGTACTTGTACATATCAGAGGATTACTACTGCTGTTACATGTACATACCCATGTAATCCATCTTAAGATTAGCCCTAGTATTGGAAACAAGCCCACTTAAGGACAAAGAAAAACTCTGAGGAAGGGGTGTGATTGCACCCAGGACTAATCTGAATTAGATCAACATTGCTCTACCAGCTGTGCCTCAAGGTCAGGCAAGAGCAAGCAACTGAGATTATGAAATGTCATTTCGTAGCAGAGGCCATACAGTACAATCGTGTGTTAGTGCAACAAATATTCAGAACAACTTTTTTTCAAATTTTGGCTCAGTGTAAGCACTCACATTTTAACAGAATTACATTGCACAGTAACTATCAAAGTGTAACATATGCTTTACATTCCCATGTAATAATCTGTGAGAGAATCAGCCCAGATGAAGACTCTATAACTGCTCTGTCTCTTTTAAGTTAAGTGCGTACAGTCAAAGGAGGAATTCGATTTGATGTCACTGATATCTAAAGCACAAAAAATGCTTCAGAGTGTGCTGACATTCTCGTTTAACTAGAGAATAAACATCATTGTGAATGACACATGTTCGTTTTTAATGGCTTGCCAACTAACTGAAACATGGAAAAACATTAATCCTAGGTCCTCTAACCCTTGAATAAGAAGATAAATCGGCGATTTATGTTGTCAGTTTGGTCATGACTGTGTCAGCATAAAATTAAAATGTTACATCTTGAGGCTCTTTGGCGTCTGCTGACACAACTCTATATATCCAGGTGAAAATTTACCTTTTTACTTGCACCTCCCAGGGAAACAACTCTTCTGGTTTTAAATTGTCCATCGAATGAAAACATTGCGAATCAGCACGTGGAACGAAGTTGAAATAACACAATTTTCACGCTATCAAAAATCGGATGAGCCAGGCACAAAATCATGTTGTCATTGCTAAGTAACCTGGCGATCTCTGACTTTACCTATGCAGCCAGGCCTTGGCTACCATTTTCAAACATGGCTGAAAAGTTTAGTTTGCAGCTTGCCTTTGCGCTGATTGCTTTAATAGCTGCTATATTCTATAGCGGCAAGGCGCAGTTTGTTTTTAATAAGATCAACCAGATTATCCACGGAAAGCGAGGTTGCTCTCCGATCGTAAGCATCGGACACGTTACCCTCCACTATTTTGGCCTCCGAGGACGAGCCGAGGGCATTCGGCTTATGATGGAAGACTTTGAAATACCGTACGCAGAAACCAACTACTCCCATGATACCTGGCCTGAAATTAAAAAGAAAGGAATAGAGACTGGGTTATTTACTTTTGGTCAAGGTAAATGATAAGCTTTTTTTTTTTTAAGTCAAAGAAACTTTCCTTTGTATAAAATATATTTTTTATTTTATTTTAAAATAGTTTAATATGCGAACTAGCAATTGACGTTAAGGTTCCGATTTTTAAAATTATTCTTATAAATTGCAAATATTGATCCTTGATCCTCAAACGATACCGCTTCAAGAAGACAAAGGTTCTTGGTATTTCAAAGTAGTCTAAGTTTTCTGGAATTAAACTTAATATTAAAGGTGCCTGTCATACATAAAGAGAATTTCAGTTAAGTAATCTGATCATGTTAAGGCCATTTATTTTACATACTATTTTTGAACTTTATGTATGCAAGCTACATGTATTAAAATGTATTTTATTATATCTCTCAGATAGTACGCGCGCTGTAATTGGCTAAATTAGCGGGCCGTATTCTACAGTACGGCCCGCTGTACAGCCCGCTAAATTTAAAATTTCGACAAAACATCATCTAGCGAGTTTTTCATGTCATTTCTGTTGCATAAACTTGTACTGAAAACTGTTTGAATCTTGCAAGCAACTATTTCAAACTTAACAGCCAAGAAGATTTAGTTTTTGGGATTTTGGCACGGCATTCTTTGTGGCAGTTGAACCTTCCGCTTCACTTTGACTAGTTTCCTTGCCCGCGCGCCGGTTAACCTCAGAGATATAATAAATATCTTACTAACCTCGTTTTCTCGGTCCGTACTGTAAGATCCTTGTTTTTTCCCATTGATAATAAATCAACGGGAAAAAACTTGGTCCGTAACTTACAGTACGGACCTCGAACTCGGTTAGTAAGAGGTATGTATTGTTGGATGATCATACATACATACCGTCATATGAAACAGTGTGGAGATAAAACATACATTGTACCTTCTTCGTTCATCCAGGCTTTCTTGTGCACTGAAATTTGCATCCTTGGTGGCGTGTTGATATTCAGCTGTCGAACACCTTTGAATATGACTTTCTGCGCTTTTGCTTGAAGTCTGAACTCTGACTATTTATTAAGTCGGAAGGTTCAAATAAACATGTATGCATTGTATGTTTATCATTTCAGGTGTGAACTTTTAGCTTTTGTTTTTACGTATATCATTAAATGCGTGCCTTTTTCACTTTGTTTACGTTAACAAAAAGAGTTTGCATGCCAATTGTGTAAGGATAATTGCTCTGAAATTCATCACATCCTTTTGATAACTCCTAATTTTTTGGTGCGTCTTATAACCGAGTATTTTCGCGTAATTTTCAGTTTGAGAACTTAGCTTAATTAAATTGCTAAGTTTGGGGTGCGTCTTATAACTGAGTGCGCCTTATAACTGAATAACTACGGTAATTGACCACTCCCCATAGGGGCTTTTCAGGGCCAAATTGAACACAATCACGACAGAACAGAACATTTAACAACAACTGTTAATATCCCAACTGGTCGGAGGCAAGCCAGTTGGCTATTTACAAGACTGCAGCTGAGAGGTTGAACTAGGGACTATTGGGATCAAATTCAACCAGTGGCCAGAACGTGTCTTGAACCTGGGATCCCTGGATTTCAAGGCAAGCGCCCTAACCAGCACTCAGGGCCACGCTGCCTCATTATACCTCAAATTAAATCCACTCCTTTCATGTTATTTTTGGGAAATAGAAGTCAGCAATGAGAAAATAATACCAAAGGGCGAACCTCTCTGGAAGATGATGTGAAGCCATAGTTTTTCTCATTAAATGTTTTGTTTTTGAGTAACTCGAGTAGATTTAAATCGTTATCTGGAACGAAAATTGAGAATGTTTCATAAGCAACACAACATTGCGACTATATCTCACGGTCTTCTTCAGGCAACTCACAACTTGTCACGTGACAGAAGTGCCACGTGACAAGCGGCTACCAATCAGCCTCACTGTCCAGTCCCACGTATGTGACACGCATTTACTCTGACAGACGTGGTGGTCTTGGACAGAGAAGATCACTGGCACAGGAGAGGTCAGTTAAAGAGGCCATTTGGGAGAGAGTTGAAAACCCTTCTCTCAATAGGAAGGGAGGGCTCAGACACTCATTGTCACATACATGTATGTGGGACAGGACAGTGAGACTGATTGGTAGCCCCTTGTCACGTGGCACTTCTGTCACGTGACAAGTTGTCAGTTGCCTGAAGAAGACCATGAGATACATGTACGGTCGCAACGTTGTGTTGCTTATGAAACATTCTCAATTTTAGTTCCAGATAACGATTTAAATCTACTCGAGTTACTTATTCTTCTACTGGACGAATCAAAACATTCACGCTTATATTTTGTTTTTGACTTTTGTTGTTCTTGTTTGTGTGGTTGTTATCTCATTGACACCTGAGTAAAATCTGTAAAGTCTCACCCCAAGGAGTTGATGAGTTAAAGGGAACACTGTTTTTGAGTGGATGTAGGGATTGTTATTGGGGACAGTTCTTGACTAGATGTAAAGGTTGTGTAGCTCCTTAAAAAATTATCCGAAGATTGTGACAGAAATTAGTTTTTACAGTGACTTTTAAATTTATTTAGTCAGCTTTCATTTTTTTCAGTGCCTGCTATTACGACAACAGGTGGATTGCAGTTGGTTCAGAGTAAAGGTTTGTTTGTTTGTTTGTTTGTTCAGTAGCTTGGTCATTCACTTGGGGTAGACTTTCATATATGTACACCCTGTACATTGGACTGAAATGGTGGAGGACAATAGAACCATTGTTATTCCGATTAGGCCTTGCTATTAATTAAGGTATTGTTATGTTTGCATTGTTCTTTTGTTTTATAGACATTAGTTATTTCACATCTGGTATATGAAAGACCAGCCCTATGTATAAACTTGTTTAATATGGCAAATTTTAAAATAGAAGCACTCAGGTTTCAGTCAATGAATGAAATATCAACTAGACAGTCAAGATAATAACTGCTTTGTTCGTCATAACTTACTGTTAGTGATAAATTATTTTAAAATAAAATAAGAGAAAACAATAGATTTTGTAGTTGAATTAACCCACTGACAGTTTGTAATATGTTTGGAGCAACCATCTCCAATGATCAGTGCTTACAACAACCAGTGCAATAAGCCCATGTTAACAAAATCATCACAAAGCCTTAAATCATCAAAGCAACCAATTGAAAAGTATATTTAAAAAGGTGTAGTATTAAAGATAATTTATTATCTCTCTGTTGATATTGTGACAGTTTATTCATTCTGCCAGACCTTGCCTTTTTTTATTTATTTTGAATGTCCATATACAGTAGTTGACTGCAGTATTATATCTGTTTACATTAATTTGTTTCCTTTCAGCAATCATGCATCACATTGGTCGGTCTGTTGGAGTGGATTGTGACTGTTCAGATATTCATACATGTGAAGTGCTTGTTTATGGGGCAGGTAAAGTTGTTGTGAACTTTGTTTCCCTGTGACCCAAGAGATTGTCCAGTCCATGCCAAATTTTTAAGTAGCGTAATTTAGGCGATGGACACGCCATCATGCCTAGAGCATTAGAGCTACTGTAATCGGGTTCTACTTGTGAAAAGGAACTTTAATCTTGTATTTCTTGCTTTATTTTTCTGCACCATGTCTTAGTAACCATACATAAGACTAATTGACCAACACGGCATTCATGGTAAAAAAAAAAGTTTAAAATTATTCTGAATTTTTGTCTTCATTTTCAGAGGACTTACGATCAAAGCTTGGTCCTGTCCTTTACAGTCCGAACTTCTCGGCAAAGTTGAGAGACGCTCATCTTGAATCAGTGGTCTACACTTGGCTTTCGTATTTTGAAAAGCTTGCACCAGTGAACTCCACAGATAAGGGAATTGATGGTTTGTATTTTGCCAGTGACCGCCTCACCTGGGTTGATTATGTTATGTTTGATCTACTAGAAACTTACGTCGAGTTTGGACGATTGACATTTGATGGTGAAGCAGACCGAGTCGATGTGTTAACGGATTTTCCAAAGCTTAGTGCATTTTATGAAAACTTTTCCAGCAGGCCGAGATTAGCGAAATATCTAAAAGCTGAAAGGAGAGCCCCTTTCAGAATGTAAGTGAGAAAACCTACGGTATATGTTGTGGCTCAATTTTACATTTGGTTCAAAATTGAACATTCACACTAGATCCATTTTGATTTTTCCTAATGCTTCAGAATAATGATTATCATTATTATGTCATCAAAAAATACTTGCGTCGTTTTAAAGTGCCCCTGTGATCTAAAAACAGTCACTTCCTTTTTTCTTAAGATTTTGAAAGTGTGTTTGCTTAACACCTGACTGACAAAATTTTGAGCTTTGATTTTCATCCCAAGGCCGTTTACTTTCAATTGAGTATAAATTTTGGATTTCATGGTCCGTCACATTACTCACGTTCAAAACTGACCGATTGGACCTCATAGGGTTGCATCCAGGGAAAAGTGACGTTCAAGGCTCACTAGCTTAAAATTTAAGCGTGTGAATGCAGCTTATTAAGTATAAACGAGAAACGCGAGTTTAAAATCTGAAAGCCCAAAACTCTCGTGGTGCTTATTAATTCTACCGCGTACACAATTGCAGTGAGCGTTCGACGTCATTTTCTCCCCGAACCAGCTGTCTCAAGAACTTAAAGTTAGTAATGGCGTACCATTAAATAGGAAAATTACAGTTAAAATAAACAGGTGTCTTTTTTTAATGAAGGCTTAAAACTTTGGTCGCTTATTGATTGGTTACCGGTAACATAGTTTTGAAATCCAAAGAAAAATAAGAGTTGATTTTTTAGTCACAGGAGCACTGTAATCATTAATAGTAAAGACACTCTTATTCCAAGTCGTTTGTCTGAGGGAAAGCGTCTTCCAGGGGGTGTGTGGATCGTAGGCCACTTCGGAAAATACCATAATACTCTTTGTCTCCCCCTCCCCCCCCCCCCCTCCAAATTTTGCATGAGCATTGTTTATGTTTTCTCTTGACACCATTGTAAGTCCCAAGAGAAACTGGAAACAATGCTTATGCAAAATTTGGGGGGACAAACAACGAGTATTATGGTATTTCCCGAAGTGGCCTATTGAAAAGGATAATGCTCACATCCTCCGTGTAAGCCGAAATTTCATCATTTCACGTCGTTGTCAGGACGAAAACGGCAAAGGAGTGTGCCAGAATGTTGAACGCATGGGGCGTGCAGAACCATTGTTTTTGTTCGTTCGACTTACTGTTTTGAGGGCGTCTGGTTTTCTTTAACGTCTCTTTGTCATTTGTGTCGTCACGCAACGTAGCCGTGTCGCTGCCGTTTTTTTGTGCCCTAGCGTTGTGTGACGACACAAAGAATGGATCTGTGGGGCTAGGGTCGTGCCTCTTGTCGAACACTATTTTTCATTGGGCGTCGTACTTCCTATTCTTTTCTGTGCTAAATCCATTATTTACTTTGTTCGTTCATTTTTTCTTTTGGCCAATCCTGAAGTCCGTTCAGTGAAGTACGACACGACCCTCAGTGGGAGGCTATCGTTGCGTAAGCTCCGTTTAATAATGAGACTAGCAAATGCATATATATATCCTTTATCTCTAAGCCATACTTAACTATAGGGACAGTAAATTATGACATCACAGGATGATAGATCTTTTGGTTCTTGTGGCAACTCGAACCGTTTATATAAAAACGGCCTCCTATCTTTCGTAGTCCGTAGTCACGCGCTTAATTTTTATACAAACGTGCGTCATTGTTGCCATGGAGAAAGCATGTAAAATCGGAAAGCACACTTGGCTATCCCGCAAACGGAGGTGGCCCTTTCTATTCAAATTACAAGAAGTACAATCTACTTCAAACTTCAAATCTACTTCAAAGGAACAAACATTTTAAACACGCAGTGGAGACAAACGAAGAGTTTATTGCCGCAGGCTGACGTTCTTTGCCTACGCCAGATATTCTGCATTTCACTTTCACGGTTTTTCTGCAGAGGGCGGCAAGGAAATGTGGCATAGCTAAAACTCACTTGTGGTGCGTGGAGTTATTGTTTTGCTTACAAAATCGTTGCTTGGTATTGCTACCGTTGCCATGGCAACATTTCCATAAATTGACTTCACTCTTTGGCTCAAAGTTGTCGTATTAGGTATGCGATGTAAAGGTGGGTGTATTTTTTTTAGAAGTTTGCAGCTATTTAATATTTAAGGTATTATATCGTAATCTATGTGCACCTCAATTCTGTAGTTTCCAATCAAATGTTTCAGTCAAAAAACATTTCTTAATTTAGTGTATAATACATAAAAAGGAAACTTTGAGTGTACTTTTGTTCAGTTATTTATTTAGTTGTGGTTACCGTCTATCCGTAACCAGTATCACTATGTCACTTGCTGCTTTTGTGGATAAGGAGGTAAGTCCGAGTTTTCGGAGTCCGAAGTAAGCTGGCAGCAGAGCTTTCTCAGTTCCTGTGACGTCAGCAGCTCCACGAGAATGATATCTAACCTGGTTACACATTTAAGGACGGTGCCTACTAATTCAAAGGTATTTTTGCGTGTTTTACTGAATGTGCAGGAATAGCAGATCTATCTCAACAAGTATGATTGAAATCCAAAAAGAAAATTGGGAGTAACCACGTATTTTTCAAAGATAATAAATCAACAATATTTGTAAAAAGCTGTGAAATACAAAGCAATGTATGGCGTTCTTTTCCAAATTGAAGCTTAATCATCTCTGAAATATGCATGGTTACCCCCAATTTTTTTTTTTTGGATAGCAAGAGCACTTGCTAAATTTTGCTTTCTCCGCATAGTTCTAAACCGCGCAAAAATATCCCTGTATTAGTGAGCGTCACCCATAGGAAACCCGCGTGTGTCGAGATGCGCAGAACGTATGTGCAATAACAATAGTAGGCACCGTCCTTAATAAAGCCACTTGAAAGCCTTGCATTTGTAACCAGCGATCAGGCTCTATTTTAGTTTCGCGTGTTGAGACGACAGAAGAGACATCCCTATCTGCAACCCTTCAGATTGTCGCGATCGGAGGTACCAGTTAATATATGGTGATAAACAAAGAAAAAATAAACAGCAAATTGTTAAACTTGTTAACTGAAACACGGAAAAAGACGTACATCAATAAGTAGGTGGCAAAAACGTTTCCTTCGGCCGAAAGATAATAGCTCGAAGTAAAACTAGATAAGCCCGAACGCTGGAAAGATGAAGTTTAGCTTAACTTGCTCCAAAAGGTGTTTAGTGTGATCAAGCCTCGACGGTCGGCATATCGGTGGACAGTCGATCGATAGTCGGAAAATAGGCGCTCGATGAGTCGGTCAAGGTTATGTCTGATAATAACTTTTAATTCCCCTATACTTCACCGATAACTCGCTGACAATTCGCCAACTCTTCGCTTCCGATAATTCACCAAGCATCGGTCGACTTTCCGAAGAAAGAAATCCAATACTCGACAGGAAAGCTGTTGGCAGGATTTTGTTATTCTTCGACTGCGGGACAACGGGAGCAATAGATTCATCCTTGGCCGAGTTTTCTACGATTGATCCCGTTTAACAGCTCAAAATTAGACGACCGGCGATTATACATTTTGAAGCTACAAGTAGAAAAGATTGTCCCTAGTTCCCAATGCTCTTCGGTTCGCTTCATATAGTAATCGTGCCTCACAGCAAAATCCCCCCTCCCTCCTTAGCATGATAGCATTAGCTGATTTCGCCATCGCCTTAAGACTCATCTGCTTAATTCTCGGTTTTCTTATGACGTCACGGCCGCCATGTTTTTGCCCCTAAACAAAGAAAAGGCGGCCATGTTTGTGTCCCTAGCCAATCCTCCGGGAATTGAACTGTACTATTGTGCAAATGTTTTCTTTTGTTTTTGTTTAAAAAAACATGGTTGTTGATCACGTGAGTGGAAACCAATAATTAACACATTTGACCGATATCCGACAAATGACTGATATTCGACCGACAGTTGACCAATATATCACCTACCTACAGTAAAAGGAAAGGTTACGTTTATACAAACGTTGGCCGTGTAGCACTTTATATTTTACACAGAGTTAACTGAATAGAGGGTAATGTGAAATGCTAGATTTCTATCCCATATGAACCATGTGAGCGTTAACCCTACTGGAAATGGGCCCATACAAGGACAGAGAAAAACTCTGACCAGGGTGGGAATTGAACCCATGACCTTCGGGTTAGATCTCCGCCGCTCTACCGACTGAGCTACAAGGTTAGACGGGAGCAGGCCGTGGGAACTGAACATGTACAAGTACAAGGAAAGGTTACGTTTATACAAACGTTGGCCGTGTCGCACTTTATATTTTAAACAGAGTTAACTGAATAGAGTGTAATGTGAAGTGCTAGCCATGATCATTTAATTCTTAGCCTGCACACAGGCTATCCGTGCGTCGAATGGCGCGCGGTCAATTGAAATTTTCTACTCCCGAACAGTTGCCTGACCGCGCGCAATGCAAAGAGCCTGTGTGCAGACCATTTAATTCCTTACCACTTCAGTCAAGTTCACAGCTACCGCACTATTCTCAGGTGCTATCTTGTAGATGGGTTGTAAAATATCTGAAATGTCTACCCATGCCTCCGTTTTCAGCTTGCGACATTATGCAAAAATATTTATGCATTGATGCTTAAAAGTGTCGACACAGACCTATCGCGGCTTCCTCTCTTGTGACAATTGTTTTGCTTTGGCATTCATATTTTGGCTCGCACGAGCATGTCCTTTATTGATTTTCCTCTCCAATATGAAATGATGGGAGGATTTTTGTATATTTCCCTAAGATGAGGTTGATTGTCCATTAAATGTGAGTGGGTTATTAATCTTCTCTTTAAATTAGGCACTGATGGGTAAATATTGCGTGACAAAAGGCAGTAGTTGTCAAACCAAAAACCTTCCAATAGGGGGAAGAAGGAGGATTAACATAATATCATCCCAAATATGACAACCACGAGCTAAAACATTCCTATTGCACGTTTAATTTTTTTTTATTTTTTATTTTTTTGCCGGGGGGGGGTTGCTTTCGAGGAGGTCTTCGGTCTTCATTTTCGTGATCTTCCTTTTCGATACTACATGTAATACAGATTTTGACATAGATGAAGCTGCTGACAGAACGTGTTGATACGTGTTGATACGTATTACCGCAGGCTCGTCCTCCTGCATGCTTCGAGCGACTCCAGTTGCGTTGGCGGGAAGGTAAGTAAAGGTCGTGTTTTTAGTTTCTATTATTTGTGCTTTGTGAACCGGCGCATTTTTGCTCGAATGAGCCAAAACCCTTTTTAAAAAGTATCTTTCAGAATTTGGGACGACGTGGTAAGGGTTTTGAATGGAAAAACGAGTGTTTTAATGAATTGGTTTGTTTGGCACGCTTTTCTCAGAAATAAATTTAAGTGCGTTTGTTCGTGATTCACTGTTTGAACGAAGCATTTCTCTTTGCGAAAGATGAATAACCTTACAGAAACTAGATGTGTCTTTCGGGGCATTAACTGTGCCCTTGAGGCTTCGTGGCACTGATCCCGTTCTGAATCTTTCTCGCGTTAACTAGTTTTCATTCATAAGAATAGTTGGTAAAGAACTGACTAGGGTCAACTGAAGTGATAAAATTAATTAAATGATCTGCAACTTTACAGCTCTGATAACAGCGCTCATCGAGTCCCCTTTATTCCCTGAAATATCAGCTCTTGCTTTGGGGTTCGAAGCCAGTAACCAGTACAAATCTGCCTGTTATTTTGATGTATGTGAAACGTAGGTTCGTTTATTTAAATAGGATTTCATTCTGATTTCAAGCAAGACGAACACATACTATTATGCCCGTTAGTTGTATCTCTGTAGGCGACAACGATTTATTGCTAATCCTTACGTATTTCCCTGACATATTTCGCATGTTTTGTTTGATACGAGTCACACAACAAGTTAAAGAAAATGTAACCTTTATTGTTTACTCTGTACCGCTTACAACGCAACCCATTCTCACTCTGATGCAGTCCGTAAACAGAGAAGAACATTTTCAGTTGTCTATGCGTATTCATTTGCATATGAATTTTTTTTCAACCCGAACCGATTGTTTCCATTGTATATCACCCCTTGTATGTCTTTACCTAACGGAAAGCACTCCTGTTGAGGTTCACTTTAATTATAGACAAAGCACAATTAGTGGTCATAAACATAGGAAGTAACCCACTGTTATCAATTTGTGACGATTTGTATACATGGCTTTTTTTTTTTTTTTTTTTTTTTCAAAACAAACCTTAAAATTTTTAAAATCTCTCTCCTACTCTACACTAAGCAGTTACTTATTTATAAAGTGAATGCTTAACGTGTCAATAGTTAACAGTGAGAGCTGGTTTAAGTTCCTGTATATACAACTTTTTTGTTAACTTTTTGTTGTTCATTAACGTAGAAAAAGAGTTTCATGATATCATTCACTTTTATTAACTAACTTGTTCCCTTACCTCCCTAGCCTTAAGACGTATTTTCCACGAAATTTAACTATGCTTAGTCTGTTTCGTTTCAACTTGGGTTCAACTACACGTTTGGGACACGAATGTGGAGATAACTGACTCACCGTAGCCCGTTTACGAGCAAACCGACCACACCCCATCCCCTTTTTCACCCAATGTTGATAAAAGGCTCTTAACAATGCCTTGGATAAATTTTGATTTATCTATCTCATTTAATATATATTTTTTAAATTTTGAATCGGAACTTTCGAGAAAAATGACCTCTTACAAGCAGATTTTGCGATTTTAGTTGTGTTTTCTAACCACGCGTAGAGTTTTCCCCATGGAATTTTGACCAAGATTTGAAACTCGGTCAAACAATGATTCCCAACAGGGCGACTAGCAGAACGGCGTCATATCTAACCACTGTCCTTAGTAAGTTACGGTACCAGAAAGTGTAGATTACGGCTTCTACATTAAAGGAACAGGTGCTCAAAACTAAGACGGAAATGTTCAATGTCTAAGAGAATTTCCTGGGCTCAATGATTTCTTTTCTGATTAAATCTAGACATAAGTTTGAGGCTAACATATACTCAACCCGTAAAGCCTCAATTACATTGCAAACACGCTCTGAAAGTAAGGCGTGGAGCATTATGAGAAAGATTGAACTGAGTATGGCCAGCACATTACACGTTCTCGGAATGAGCTACCTCTGAAAATTATTAATCATTGGGGGACCGAAATAACATGTCCAATATGAGGAAATGTTGTAGACAAATGTATAGAAAATTGATAACGCCATCGAGAGGCTCCCCTCTCCTGATAGATTTTGAAAAGGTGGTCAGTATGATCCCTTGCCATGCCCCTTCAGTTCCGAAGTTATGCATTTTTCAGAGAAAAACATCCGAAGTTCCTAAGTTTTTGACGTTGATGGGATCCCTAGAAAAACGCTGGAAATTCATTTACTTTTGCCTACACGACAAGTCTAGAGTGAAGGTGTTTGTGACATATTTTTTACAACATCAGCGCCGTGGAATGCTGGTGGTTTTAGCAGGGAACACCCAGTGTGCTTGCTTGCGTGAAAAATAATCCAACATTGTCAACATTAAAATTTCCTTTGATCGATTGCATTTCCGTTGCTTCTCCTGTTGTTTCAGTGCCGCTAA